>NC_065507.1:22651955-22751018 GCF_006386435.1 Epinephelus moara
ATTCCTACACGGTTCATACTACATTTTTGAAAAAAGCCTTAAATGAAAGCTGAGAGTCTGCACTTTAAGCAGGTATTCATTGTTTCATTTAAAACCCATTGTGGTGGTGTACAGAGCCAAAATGACGACAACTGTATCATTGTCCAAATAATTATGGACCTGACTGTATATATATATATGAAAACGTATTCAGAAAATCATGTTTTTCAATCTTAATCTGTAAAGTAACCAGCTGTCAGGTAAATCAGCCCCTTCAGGATGTTGCAATGTTGTGATCGCAGCACATAACGCAAATTCAACCAATCCCTGTGAGTTTTGCGTGATCTTATAATTTTGTCCAATCACCGCACTTTTTCTGCATTTGACCAGTCGTGGTAGTTTCCCACGAGTTTCATCAGTCACTGCAGTCCCCTCAAACAATGTCACTTAACTCACTTCCTTGTTTCTGGTTATGAAGATGCAGACATGTGCGCACAAATAAAACACATCTATCAACCAGAATAACTGCTTAAGACTGTGCAGGGCAAGTCCCTGATGTTCTGCACGACAGCAGGGGTATACTGTTGTAGTGGGACACCAACAACATCAATTAACAAACACTTCTCTACCCCCAAAAATGCCGGAAGAATGGCTGAGAAGTGTTTTCAGCAGATGAGACAAATTATCAAGACAGAAACTGTCGCATCAGATCTATTGCTTAAAGAATCAAGGTGAGTTAGACTAAAGGTGCATGGTTAGTGATAACGTTAGTGTAGTATAGTTCTTTCTGCAACAACCCCAAAAACAGCCCATAAAGATTATGTAGTGCACTAAAAGGTGCAATATTTCCCTCTGAAATGTATCCGCATGTAATGGAAATACTTGTGTAAAGTACCTAAAACTGTACTTGAATAAATGTACTTAGTTGTTTTCCCCCCACTGTCTGTCCCTCTCTATGTCCTCGCTCTCTCTCTGTCTGTCCGACAGTCACATTCCTGCAGAGTTAATTGACTTAAACTGAACTATGCGGCTGCTTCAAAAGCTGTGGAACAACAGAGGCCTCTTGACATGACGTGCCCTCATCCTCCATGTCGCCCTGCCCCATCTCCATCCTGTTCTCCCAGCCATCTCTCCCCTCCTTTACCTCCTGCTGCTTATGACTGTCTCAGTAGGGTGAGTAAGCCGTTATGACACACACGCACCTCCGTCTACATCTGCACCCCCACCCAAAACACCTGTGCCCCACACTGAGATCATCCGCTGACCACCCAACTCTCACTTCCTTCTTCTTCACTCCCCTACACAGCGCTTACATCAACTTTACCCTTTTGTTCATTAATCTCAACTCTTTGTACCAACTTCCACCCCTCCCTCTAATCACCCATCGCAACCCAGACCGGCTGCCCTCATCCCCTCCTAACCCCCCCTCCTCCTCCTCGTCTCTGACTTCCGCAGGAAATTACCTTGTCTGGATGCTTCACATCCACGGCTGCACTTACAGGGAGAGAAGTCAGGGAGTGGTGTGTGTCTGCAAAATAATGTGTTAACAGTGTGTGTGTGTGTGTGTGTGTGTGTATGTGTGCTCAGATTTCTTAAGTCTTGACAAACAAATCTCCCCAAGTAAATAGAAAAATGAGTAAAGTGACCAGTGGGACAAGGGAGGAACCTATATTTAAGGGATCTCATACAATCAAGCAAATTTCACATTTCTGGAAACATCTCCAGCTCAGGCACTGCCTCCTTGTGGCCCTGAAATCCAAACCTACAATGGCCGACACAAAAGGTCAAATTTCCATTCGGAGAGACATGCTAAAGCTTCAGCAATGACAGAAATGTGCTGCAAATTAAAAGATGTGCTGCAGAAAGTCAAAACAAATACACAAACAGCAAACCCTGCCAATACAGACACAATGCAAAGTCAAGTAAAGCAGCTTGATATTTGTCCCGAGAGAGAGAGACGACCAGACCAGAAAGTGTTTGTTTTTGATACGTATTCTTTTTTGCACTTGGCCTTTGTCTTTATATGTTATGGAAGAACAACAGATTTATGTAGCCCCCATAGGTCTGGTGGACTTCCATTGTGGTGACTGGATGGACAGCATTTTTTCTATTACATTTGTTTTTTTACTTTAAATTATTTCTGTATTTGCCGCATGTTTGCTGATTTTTGTTTGTTTGTTTTTGTTAATTTGCAGCATGTTTCTATTGTATTTATTTTGGATTTTCGTATGTTTTTTTTAATTGTAATTGCTTCTGAAGCTGCAGCACATTTTACCTGATAGAAATGTTTTGGACCGTCATAACGTGTTCACCCTTGATGGCCACTGTACGAACAAAACCAACACATTCTCTCTCCCAACTTGTCAAATACTGACGCTTGGTCAATGGCAGTGGCTCTACACGTCAAACTATGACACTCTAGGTACCCCTCCAGCATGCAGACTCTCATGTAGGTTTGGATTAAAATCAGTACACTTGTTACAGCCATATTGTAACATCACGTCACATATGTCAAATCGCATACATGACTAGCGTGGTATGCTACACATACTAGTGCACTACATTGTTATCTGAATAACAGGATAGAATTTTGGTTTCACATGGTACATAAACAGCGGGCTCCTGGGTGAAAGCCCGGAGTTTGACCCATCCACCTCTCCTCCCAGCTGCCGTATGCAGACTGTCTCGCTCTTTATTCTATGTTAGTTGCTCAGAGTGTAAAAAAATGCTGCCACCCAGAGCATCTCATGCCGCCACTAAAGGCATTTCACCCCGTTGACACCATGGATGAGGAGATATTAATCATGGAGGTGCACCGCGATGTCTTCCAGCGGAGCTGCACCGCTGCGCACAGCAAACGCAGCCAGTAGGTGTTGACGGACGGTGGAGCACGCAGCGGATAACCAGTGCCAGACGCCAAGGGGAACTGACCAAATGTCAGTATTTGATGAGTTGGGAGTGACACTGGGTTGCTACAACACTTCTGCTATAAGAAATGTGGTGGTCAATATCCCACGACAACTCCCCTAAACTTAGGTGGGAGAAAAATAGTCAGAAATATTGAAGAACAATAGTGGAATGAAAGTTATGTGCATGCAAACACCACCCAGTTTAGATGGATGGATGGATGGATGGATGGATGGCTGGCTGGCTGGATGGATGGCTGGCTGGCTGGCTGGCTGGCTGGCTGGCTGGGTGGATGGATGGATGGATGGATGGATGGATGGATGGATGGATTATTTACATAAAGTCAGCAACATATAGAGGATTAAATGGCTTTCCTGTTATGACGGGTGGAGTGAAGTGGGAATCATAAACCCATCAAACGGACGGAAACAAGAGCGCAGGATTATAATGTGATAATGAGACACACTATGTAAGTTAAGTATACAGTAAGTGAGGACAATGTGTATCTCAGTGGACGGGAATGACAGACCAGAGCTGGAGAGGCATCGTGGGACTGGGTTGGGATCATTACTGAGGACTCTGGTCAGAATATGTTTCACAATGTGATGGCTCAAAAAATGTTTGTGGTTGCTCCCGTCAAGCTTCGGGCAACACAAGACGCCGCGGAGAGAAGAGGGAGGATTTATGACAGCTTTACTGTATCTCTGCCTGCTCTGTGTAATCCACCGGGACGTGATGTGGCTGAACATCACTGGAGGGCAGTGACACTGAGAACAAAAGGTTTACAATGAGAGAGACAGAGAGTGTTGGAGGGTGTGTGTGGGAGACAGTAGAGGAAGGAGGGTGAGGAGATATGACAGAAGAGAAAGAGATCGATGGCACAGACAGTCAACTATTTGCTGTGATTACACCTGGGTACAAACGATTGTACACCTTTGATCTGCATTCAATGACACACAATGACATCCACAGACTGTAATTTCACTGCGATCATGTAAATCAAGCTTCCTTTGCTTCTTTTCTCTCCTAATAAAGAGACTCCTACCCTCAATCCAATTTGCACACAAATGAAATCATTAAAACACGCTTCCCTTGAGACGTTTACCCCCGAGTTATTAACTTATCTCTAAAAAACACAAGCTCCACATCCCGATGGAATTAACCTCCGTTGTGTTTTTTGTGTGTGTTGGCTGATGAATTTGTGATCTGTGTTTGGGTGAGTCACAAAGTGTGTGTGTGTGTCTATGTGCAAGCCTGCAGGTTTGTGTGTACAAACGATGTGCACAACAGTATCAGCGTACATGCAGGTATGCAAGGCTGCATAGGAGAGTCAATTAGGGGACAAAAGAGAGGAGAGGAACAAACGACAGCAGGAGAAAGAGTGAAAGAGAGACTCGGGAGAGAAAGAAAGCTCCAACTATTCTCCTCTCCTTTCGTTTCTCTTCACTGACTTCCCCCTGTTCGGCTCCCACACAGCAGGAATGCACAGGTTACAACCACATGTGTGTGTCAGAGTGTGTGTGTGTGTCCTTGCCTATATGATGGAATAGAGTCTCCTGTGATCTGTTTCAGTGATCAGAAGTTACTCAATCCAGTATTTAAATGTGCAGTCAGAGATTTTAATCCACTACACTTTGTGTCAAATTCAGTGAACATCTCCTCACAGCCTGCCCACTGTCTGTTCTGTATGTGTGCGGAAAAGAAAATCTGATGTTCATACACAGCCCTGGCTCTGTAAATCAGAAACAAACAACTCTGTCATGCCGTGCTCGAGCACAGGACAGGGGAAAAGCCTTGGATACATTAAGAAAGGCAAAGGGAGCAAGAGGGACGGTAAACCTGGCTCATGCTAACATGCTGAACTCCACAGGGAAAATCTTTCTCCAGAATCACTGACTCCACCTTGAAGTGAAATTCAGAGGTACTTGAGTATTTTCATTTTATGCTACTTCATACTTCTACATCACTTAATTTCAGTGAGGGATATTAAATAAAAGTTTGACACTTTGGGAAGTACACTTATTTGCTTTGTTGCCGAGAGTTAGATGATAAGATTGACACCACTCTCATGTGTGTATGCTAAATATTAAGCTACAGCCAGCAGACAGTTAGCCGAAGCCCCCTTTACACTCCTGTTCAAGGTGAGAAGGTGGCACAGCCTCACCATTCTTTATAAACGGTACGGTCGTGTAAAGGGGGGGGCAGAGTTGTCTTGCCTTTAAAGTGGGAGTGAAGGCCATAACAGTGCAGAATCAATGAGTGTATAGAAGGGAGAGTCGGCAGGATGGGAGCATGAATGGGACAGGTGTGACGTTATGAAAACGTGTTATGTTTGCAATCCAACACTGGGAGATTTAAAAGTAGCTGGCAGCTGTTAGCAGCTAACTCAAAGAAGAACAGCAGCCAAAAATGTCTGCAAAATGGCCAGACAATAAGGTCCAGGAGCTCCTTAGCAACCGAGTGGAGGACGAGATCAACCGCCATGTAACAGGGATGCTAAATGATGTTATTGCCATGTTATGCCAAAGTTATTGTTTAAAAAGCTTTGCCAATGTGTATGTTACAGATAAAACCAGACACTGTTGTGTTACACATCACACCCGTCGTGCTTCTTTTGCTTCCAAGATGCCAGCATACTATCTAAAATCACACTGGCGTGGATGTAGTGGCCCTACTGGCAATCTCTGGCTTAGCATAAAGGCTGGAACCAGGGGAGCCCAGGTCTGTTCAAAGGTAACAAAATCCTTCAACTTGCATACCTAAAGCTCACTAACTTGCACATTAGCTCTGAGTGTGTGCACTCGGGGGCTATTGTCATAGTCCAGATGTTAATGAATTGTTTGTAGTTTCACCAAAGAGACATTTTACCCTCTGAACATCTCAGATGGTTTAATTACAAATCACTGAGGCCTAATTAAGAAAAAATATTCAATTTTTTTTTTAATACAAACAGCAAAGACTAAAAAATGAATATAAAGAAGAACTTAATCTTCTCAGGCCCCCTCAGATTTATCTTTTGACACTCTGGACTGAACCACTGAACCATGTAAAGTAATTAAAAATGCTCCACCTCAACCGCCTACAGAAATAAAATACTCTATATATCCACTGATGCATGAGTATCAACTATCTCATAATATATAATAATATATCAGCCACAGAGGCAAGTTTAAGTTTGATACTATAAGTATATGATCCTGATGATACTTCTGTGCTTTTACTTGAAATTTTTATATTGTTGTATTGGTGCTTTTACTGAAATGAAGGCTCTGGGCACTTCCTCCACCATTGTTTAGTTTTAATGAGGTCACTTCAGCTTTTCTACATAATAAAAAAGAAAGATAAAGGCAGTAGAATAACAGTAGAGCAGACAGAGACTGATGGGAGGCTCACAGCAGCTAGACCTGAACATATTTGCATGACGGCCGCACTTTGCATGTTGAACCCGGAGCTCTGCGAAGAGAGGGTGACTGAAAGAATTTCACTGAGGAGGAAGTGCTTTGTTAACCTAAATGCAAGTGTAGATAGCTTCTACGAAATTACAAGAAAAAAAAAAAAGATTTCATTCACTCCTCCTGCTGCGGAGCCACGCACTGCTTGATTTAGATTTTATGTGTCGAGGTTTTCAGTTATCTGCCTCTAACACGTCTGCCAATACGAGTCAGAGGAATGTAATTTGTGGTGTTCAAAGCTTCAACAAACGACACTTGAAGAAACCCGACAACAATACGCCTTTTCAGAAACAATGTCACGATTATTGTGGATACTCTGCAGACCTCGCTCTGAACAATTATCTTCACTTATCTATTGCTATATTGTATTTCTTTGGTAAAACAGTTAAGTGCTTCCAGTGAAAACTGACCACTTTTTCTTGAAAAGCCACTATTTGTGGAGTTTAATTTGAGTTTAATATTATGGGTTGCAGCTTTTATTTTAAGTTGTCTTTGTTGCATTATTGTCTTCACTGACTCATTGTCAGTATAGACAGACAGACACAGACATGCGAAAAATTCCAGCCAGTGATGGAAAAGTACATTTACTCAAGTATTTCAAGGTATTTATAATGTCACTTGTTTTTTTGTTTGTTTGTTGTTATAAATTACCGAGATATGGAGTCTTCCTATCTATCTATCTATCTATCTATCTATCTATCTATCTATCTATCTATCTATATCCATGCATCTCCAGCTGATCACTTGTGTTCAGATTTTGTTTCTGCCCCGTGCACAGTTATTATGTCTACACTTCTGCTAGCTGCACTGCAGCATGCTTGCTACTCATGTTAGCAGTTGTGTCAACACAGCTGGCGATATCGCTGTCAGCAGAATTCAACATGTTTCCATAAGGCAAAACAATGGATGGTCACACAGTTATAGAGCATTAGCATGCTGTCCCCAAAACAGCTACCCCATTTTGCACCGATGACGTTGTCCTTGTCAGGAATATCAGGACAGCGTTAGTGTTTATACTACAAAAGATATGTGGTCAAATGCGTCCCTGACCATCTCCCCAAGTGGTTTGAGTAATCACATCACAATGTGTATATAGCTCTATCCACCTGTGATCAGATCACTTGAGACGCATGTTAATACCAGGTGTTAAGCCCGGTTTTCTGTTCCACTGTGAAATGTTGTGGATGGTCCCTATTTTTGGTCACCCCTCTTTTGGGGTGCCTAGCACACAGATCTGGTACTAAAAGGTGGAGCTGTTAAAGTATATGTTTTTGTTGATCTGTAACAAGGTAGGAACTATAAACAATTTTGTCTGTGGCATAACTAAAAACAGTATGGTTAGAAGACAATAGTTTGCTTACACGCTATAAATATTAGAACTGTGAATAAAATATGAGGAATAGTCAGAAGATCTCCATTTTGATGATGAAAGTAAAGAGGGAGTGGCTAAGCAAGAGGTGAATGACACAGGCATAGCTACTCTCTGACTTGCTAAAAACTAAAGGCATCGTCCCCACAGGCCCCGCTCTCCCTAAACTGGAGACGTTTACAGTTAACTGTAGTAACACCCTTACTTGGCCACCAGGACACATGAACCTATTATTATGTAGCACTAACACAAACATTTCAGAAAAAAGAATCTGAGTATTCTGGCTCTCACTCCTCTTTGAGTATGGATACTAAACATCAGAGCAAAATGAGTTGTCTATGGACTGTGTTTCTCTTCCTCCTGCTCTGAATGTGCTTCCTGGATTAGCATTTTGCTCAGTTTGTGATAATAAAACATATATATCAGAGTCATATCTATGCAAACATACACGATACATTAAACAGGAGTGACAAGAGACAAGGCAATGTGAGTCTTTCCCAGGAACAGTCAGCTATGGCCTCTGGCAGCGAACCTGACCATGAATGAGCTTTAACACTTGACATGAGGATTATAAACGGTGGGGACTTCACTCCATTCACTTCACGTTAACAGTATTTCTATAGCACCTGTCATATTGTCATTTGTCACAGGTCGTTTTCACAAAAGAGTAGACCTTAACCAGACCCTGATGAAATACTTCTGGGCGACAAAGGTCAGGAAACATCAGATTCAGTTCCCACAATGTCTGGTAAGCAGCAGCATTATGGTGTATCTATACATATAGAGGAATAAGCACCACCTGATCTTTACTTTTGGGTACCTGCCAGGTTTGCCGTCTCTTTAGCTTTTCATTCATCCTCCTGATCCATTCACTGACTTGTTCCCACTTACATCAGACAGACAGATTCATCAGGGACAAACTCTCTGTGGGCAATTCGCTCTGTTTCCCATCGTCATCCAAACAGATTCAACAGTGAAACCACCAACAGAGAGACGGCTTAAAGAAATGACCTCGCATTTATGAAGTCTTTGAACTTTTCCCATCTCAGCAGAGGCGCCGCAGCTAAAACATCCCAGACCGCTGAGTGTCTGCAATTCTAACGCTGGGGTCAAAATGAAGCCATGTCCCTAAGACAATCCACAAGATTAGTGATGACCAGGAGGCAAAGCAAAAATCTGGACAAGGAAAGCAGCAGAGACATGGTGAAATATCCTCTGTCATTCTAGTTTTCATATGAATCCATTGACAGCATGATTTACCTGCATTTAAGTGCGGAGCTCGAGCTGAGCACAAAGACACCCACCAGCACCCACAAAGCTTAATTAACACGATGTATCTTTTTGTTTATTCTGTGCACAAACAGAAATCTAAAGATGACAATATGTGGTTTAGAGGCAGTGACAAAAACACCCTCCCGAGCATGTCTTCCCTGACACAAAGGCCTAACTCCCAACCCAATCACCACAAAAATATGTTGACATTGGACGTTTCTGCAAACCACAGATATGTTACATGTGCACATTTTTATGTACCGTACACGTTAAAACTTCACATTTCAGAAACACTGTGGATAATGTGCAGCACAGTCACTCAGGTTAGCTGCGGGGGGGGCCTTAGTGTTTCAGTTGCGGCACTGTTTGAGTCTGTACTGTGGCCCCTTACTGCATGTTGTCCCATTCTAATCTAATAAGGGCCAACAAAGTCTAAAAATTCATCTTAAAAAAGGTAGAGATCTGGTGTAAAATGCCCCATTTGGAGAGTGCAATAATGGCTGGAAAAGCAGCGGTGTCGCAATAAAAAACAACTGCTTTTTGGGCCTGTTTTGTAGTGCCACAAAATACCCACATTTAGCGCCTAATAAGCTGCTGCGAATAAAGCAGTGACTTACTGAATAAAACGTTTTTTGTTTTTATTTTTTCGGTTGGTCTCAAACAATGGTCTACAGCCTGGCAGGCACCTTGGCTAGGTGACACATCATCCACCATCCTCTTCACCTCCCGCTGACATAAATGGCTCATATACTACTGTAAAACTTCAATTAGTAGCCCAGGCTATTATTTGCTTAAAGCACTGAAGCTTATATTTGGGACAGGCGTCTATATTGGAGAGGCCTTACATTCTTTTTACGCAAAACTGTTGCTTAGCAAAGATGGGAAAAGACAATCAGATTGTTTATTTGAAATAGTATGAATGATACTTGAATAAAAAATAGCCTAGCTCTGACAGACGGGATCAGAGAGAGGGAGTGTTATGGCACTTTTTACAGTGCTTGCCTTGAGGATAACGGCACCCAACATGCCAACCCAACACCACTTTATCCTGTCAAAACAATATTGACAACTTGGATTCATTTTTATGAAAAACCCCTTTGATTCTTTTGATCAGTGGAACCTTACGGACTAACAGAGTATAAATAACTTGCCAGGTAATCGAGGAATTAATCAGATTCAGAGGAAGGGAGTCGCCATTTCTTTTATCGTCATGCCAGTAAATCTAAATGAATTACGGTCTTCCCTGGTGCTCATGGTTTTCGTAAAATGAAAGTTTACAAACAATGATATGATACATACAAAGCATTTAAATGTAACGTATCTGTGGTTTGGAGAAATGTTCAATGCCAACATTTTTTTCTGGCGACTGGGTTGGGAGCTCGGCCTATGTGTCAGGGAAGACATGACTTCATGAATTGTTCCAAATTGTTTTTACATGTGTTTTTTATGGATCAAACAGACAAAGTAGCCCAAAACATGTTAGTTTGTGTGGCGAATGTTTAAACCTTGGACAGAGCTATGTAAGCTTTTTCTTAGCTGCAGGCTGTAGCTTCATACTAGATGCACAGACATGAGAGTGGTGCCAATCTTCTCATACAACATCTAACATGTCTAACAAGAAGTAGTCGTGATGGAGAGGAAGAAAAATGAGTGTGGCTTCATTTCACAGATGACAGATGACAACAGCCTGTAAAATTATAAAACAAGTGAGGACGGAAACACTAGCAATATGCTGAAACATCTTTCTCCACAACATGAGCCTAAAGACCAGGAATGGCATGTATTTGACTCTCTACACATGAGTGCCACTGCTTTCCAACCAATTAGCACATCCATAACTGAGGGTAAATATCCTAAATATCACATGCATGCCTTTTCTCTACTCAGTTTCATCACTGTGTTCAGATGCTGAAAAACCTTTCTGGGGCTACTGTTTTCCCACACAGAAAATTGATCAGGAGTTAATAAGGGAATCGATAAAGAGTCGGACCAATGAGCAGATTCAATAATGGCACTGGTGTCAACAAAATCTTACCAATTCCCAGCTCTATACATTTCTAATTTTCAAAATAAAGTACTTCTACATGCACAAATTAGTACCATTATCTGTCATTAGTACAACGCTCCTTTGCTCCTCCTGTCCTTCCCCTGTTGTCTTAGACAAGGTCCTGGATCTTTTGTTTGGTATTTAATCCTATTTTATCTGTACTAGATGTCACGGAAACTTGGATAAAATCAGTCGTTTAAAAAAAGTGAGACATCAGCAGACGGCCGGAGCTTTAACCAGAGCAATCACTGCACAGACTTACAGGGATGAAACCCCCTCCCTGCAATCTTGATAACATTATACGCAAAACAAACACAACACAACAAATTACAACTTTGTTCGCATTCATAAGCAAACACAGAAACACACACATTCGACTGCACACATCTCCCCGAGGAGATTAGCGGGAGAAAGAAAGAAAGACCAAGCGAGGGAGGGCAGGGGACAGAGAGAGCTCACCTTTCCTCATAATGACTACGCTCACCTGTTCATCCCCTCACCTGGGGCAGGGGGATCACTCTCCCTCTCTCCCTCCCTCCCCCTCCTCCACCTCCCAGAGATGGCCAGATAAAGCGAGCCTTTCAGCCCCAAATGCACTGACGCTGCCACTGTGTGTCCCAGCTCCCTCCCTCTCTCCCTGCAGCCCAGCCCTGAAACTGATCCAGGTAGGCTTTCTGACGGAGAACTTTCTCACACTCCTGTACCTGCCAATCACACACCTCCCCAACACACAGGAGGAAAAAGTGTGACACACACACGCATTGCATACACAGCACACACAGAAGCGCACACAAAAGCAAACTGTACACAGATAAGGGAAGATAATTGGCTCTGGGACAGAGAGTCTCACAGGTAAATGGGCTGATACTAATCAAGAAGAAACCTAAGCCAACTGCATGTTACATTCTTGTGAGTGTGTGCTCAGGTCAGCGTGGATACATAAGGTGTGTGTGTGTGTCACGCTGGAGCTTCACCTGGGTTTTGTGTCATATTAGAAACATTATTACAACACGAAATTAATCAAATTATAGCCATAAGGTCTTCTGTTGCCATTTCTGTTATCCTTTCATTATGAGACAGGCGGCAGCCATGCCGAGAGCGATCAAAGGCTAAAAGAAAGGAAGAAAAGACCGCAGGAGGAAAAACGAAGAAACCATCAAAACCTCTGCAATCCCTTGAAAAATCGTGGCTCACTCCTTGGTGTCCTTGCCAAGCCGCTCTTAAAGGGATTTTCTCTAACTCTGGTTTTATTGATAAACACGCATTAATTGCTGAAATAAAGACTCAAGGAAAGACGCGACTAATGTGTGATGATGGAGGGATGGACTGATGGATTTTTAGACTTTAAGAGCTCTGCTTTAAGAGTATATTTGTTACTGCTTCTCACTTTCCTGACCTTGTGGGTATTTCAGGGCTCAAAGAAACCCCAAGGCGTGTGAAATGATGGGATACACATATTAGGGTCGCACCTTATTTTGATCGCAATTCACCCACATAATAACCATTTGTAAATCATTTCAGCATAATGATGAGCCAGTAATCCGTGCATAGCCCACCTATTTTGGAAGGCTGTGATCATGTGACCAATGCACTGATGGGAGTAAAGAATAAAGCAGGAAGAGGTCCCACAGGGAAGAAGGTTGGGGCCATGAATGGATCATAAAGACATTCCCCCGTGACCTTCCAAAGGAGACTGGTGTTCGGAACCAGACTTTGAGTGGACTTTGAGTCATTTTAAGGTACGTCGTCACCATGTTTCTTTTCCTGAACCTAATTACAGTAACTTTACTCTCCTAAACCTAACCTCTGAAAGTGCATAACTTTACGTTGAGTACGTAAGCCATTCATGGGGCGCCAATTCGTAGGATATCATATGAACCATTTAGTGTCCATTTTCATAGGATATCATATGAACTGTTGTATGAGGGTACGTTGCTAACAACAGTGAAACTATACCAAAAGATCCATTTACAAACTCTTACACAACTGATAATCCAAGTCTCATTTATCCAGTTGTATGATCATTTCGTCTCAAACACGTGTGACACTGAACTAAAAGTGGGGCGTTTTTGCCTAAACCTTAAAAGATTATCAAAATACTTACTCGACTGATGATTTCCAATCTAATGCATCATAATGTGTGTTAATTATACATATTTAAGAGTAAAGCACGATGCATAGTAGACAGATAGTCAATTATAGGGGCTAACGCACATTAATTTGTGTGGTGAGGGGGAAAAACTCCTTTAATCCTGCTTACTAATCTTTGAGGGGTTTTTTTCAGTTTTTTTCTACATAATTGGAAAAGAAATAAAGAAAGGGAGAGAGAGGGAGGAATGGAGGAGGAAAGAGTAAGGTGGATTGAATAATCGATATCTCCTCCTCGGCCACACTCGCCCACTGTTGTGTTAATGGCAGATTAATTGGTCTGCTCTTTAATGAGGACGCAAGATGGAGCAGCCGGCAGCGTGATGTGTGATCAAGACGCAGGTTGTTCGATACGCCCCGAAGGAGGAAACGAAAAGACCAAAAGTTTGAGTGCAGAAAGTTCAGGATGGATGGAGGAAAGGAGGGAGAAAGAGGGCAGAAAGGTGCAGAGGAAAGAAAAGATGTGACTCTGTGGAAGGAGGGAGAAACATTATTGTGTAGTAGCACATAGTGAGTATCAAACTATAAATGAGACTCTACAATATAGTTGTGGCGTAATGTCTTTTATCATCTATTGCTGTATGTGATTGTCGAAACAGTTTCCAACCTTTATGGCTTCTGACATTTTATATTAAAGTCTACCTGATAACAGGTCTGGCCTCAGTGTAAAAAAAAGATAGTTTCCCTTCTCAAATTGTTTAATTTGAAGGGTTTTAGAGACCAACGATATGAAAATGCATCATTGTAATGGCACAGTGTTGCCTTGAGCTATATGCTATAGTCCCTGACACACCAAGCCGGTGGTTGTCCATTGGTTAATGTTGGGCCGCAGATGAGTGTCTGTTGCTCTTGTTTTTGTGGTGCGTCCTTCACTGTTGGCACTAGTCTGCCCTTGTCGGCTTATTTTTGGCCAATTCGGCATGTTAAATCGGGGTCTGACCAGGCCAGGTGCTGTGGCAGTTTTGTTCAGTGGACAGGAAGAGAAAGAGAAGTGAGGAAAGCAAACAGATGACTTAAGTCAAGAGGGGGTGAGGTCAAAAGAAAGTTGTTGTTTTAGCCTTAGATTTCTTTAGCAGAAAAAGTTTGTAATCGTAATTTTTCGCTAGTTTACAGTAAACATTCTTTGTTCTTTCAACGTCGGCTTGTGTTGTTAATGTGCTAATTGGTTAACTAGCGTCCTAAATCTGTCCTGTCCGTCTTACGGTTTCTCTTTTTGAATGATAAATTCAGGTTGTTCAGGGGCAACTTCCTAGCTGAGACAAAGACCACGTGAGGTGACACTATAGTTAGGATGCTAACATGTAGCTCATAATATTTACCACCATCTTAGTTAACGTGTGTTGATATTTGCTTATTAACACTAAACACAAAGTACAGCTGAAGTTGGGAATGTATTTAGATTTAAGGGTATTTGGTTGTTAATCAAAGTTTTGGTCAAAGTAAAATTTCAGTTCTTGGTTACAAACTATGCGTTTAAAACATAGCCAGCCTCGTTAAATATATGGTGAATGCTGTGTGAAATAGTGCCTCTGTTTTCTCCCCAGTAGGATTGGGACAAATTGTATTGACTCTTTGTGAAGTTACTCTTTGTTTAGGGCAAGTTGTCCCACCTATGCTATAATTTCATTGTCTGAATTAACACTACGAATCAAAGCAGTCACTTAAAAATAAAATGTCTCCATAAATTATTACTGAAATTCACTGTGATGTACATCAACTAGTTAGTTTAACAGGGGGATATCCCCATACCTAAACAGATAGTGTGATTATAAAATTATACCATGTAGTATTTTTTTAAAAGGGGTTTTTGTTATTGTGTTTAATTTGTCGGCCAGCCCTCCAGTACTTTCAGCCGCACACAAGAGGAGAGAAAAGGTGTAAAAGCATGTGACTCTGAACTCATCATTGTTATTCCACTCTAGCCTCAGTTTGAGTGTATTGTTGTACTTGAAGCTTAGCCTGTTCCCTTGGTAACCATACTGATCACCAGCATTGCCCCTGTACTTACTGGCCATGCGTATTTGAAGGGAATGACAATGTGTCCATTAGTCCCATCCTCTCCTCCTCCTCCTCCTCCTGCATCGTGTCCTCGGTGGCGAAGCGACTGGGAGTTTCCACCCAGGATCCCTGTGCTGCCCGATCCGAAGGTGCAGGCTCCGGTTGGGACAACCCGGGCCTGGTACTCCTTAAGGCAGGCTTGGAAGAAAGTGTCACATTGGTCCCTGGCAGAGCAGCGCTGCCCCCCACTGGCCTGGAGGTCGCAGCAGTCTCCAGTCTGCAGAAGTCCAAGCGGGTTTTGGAAGTGATGGATCTGAAGCTCAAACATCCCGACTGCACACACAGCCTGAGTCCAGAGAGAGGAGAAGGGTGGGAAAGAGAGAGTTAACATTGCTGGTTACTAAACAGGCACAGTGCATGGAAAGATGAGCAGTTATATGCTTTACTAGCCTGGTTCCAGACCATAGACCCCGCCCACTCAACTGAGTAGGCTTGCATCTCTGGTCTGGCATACTGCAATGACTTTGCGATTTATCTCGTCCAAACGATGGACGGACCAATGAACGCCGGGGGTGGGGGCGGGTCTAGCGATTAGCCAATCAACGCCACGCTGATGTCAAGCTGTGCTCCGGTGAGTAACTGGTGAGGATAGCAACAATGGCGACCGCTACAGATCCTACAGACCACATTAACGATGCTATCGAGGTATTTCGCCACTGCTCGCGTTAATGGAGGACCAAATTAAGGAAGCTGCTAAACTGGATTTAATGGCGATGCAGCTGGGCGTGCACGACGATGGAGACATTTTAAACGGGCAATGCGCGCTTGTTTTCGGCACCCCCGAGGTATGGATACTAATGATGTCAGATTCTGGGTGAGTCGTTGATCTCTAGTGATTGGTTAGGGAAAAATCAAATTCCCTCCCCCTTGTAAATCGCCTTCAATGGAGGCGATGTCAGACTGAAGGTTCTGGGAGCTTCAGTCTGACACTCAGGCTAATGCTTTACAGCAGTATGCAGAAAGTCAACAGGTAGGGTAATTTAAATTTGTGTGAACATTCAGGTCACAGCATGCTGCCTGCTGCACGCTGCACGCTTTAAAGGCCTAGTGTGTTGGATTTAGTGGCATCCAGTGGATGAGGTTGCAAATTGAAACCTCTCCTGTATGCCAAGCTTGTAGGAGAACTATGATGGCTGACGTGAATACATGAATGGCCCTATCAAGAGCCAGTGTTTGGTTTTTCTGTTCTGGGCTACTGTAGAAACATGACAGTGCAACATAACGAACTCTGTGGAGGGGAATCCGCTCCATATGTAGATTTAAACAGCTCATTCTAAG
Source organism: Epinephelus moara (assembly GCF_006386435.1). Taxonomy (NCBI): domain Eukaryota; kingdom Metazoa; phylum Chordata; class Actinopteri; order Perciformes; family Serranidae; genus Epinephelus; species Epinephelus moara. The sequence continues at coordinate 22,668,466 of NC_065507.1, forward strand.
GTAATGAAAACACAACAATTCTTATTTTCATGTGAATCTACACTGAGAAAACATACTTATTATCTTAAATTAAATTTCTGCCAATACACCCCCCTAAATCCTTCACAGTGGGCCTTTAAAGTCAGGTGGCCTCATGGTGGAGGAAGCAGAGGCTGCAGCTCACTGAGATTGTTGCTAAGTTAAAGATGGTGTGGCTTTTAAAATGAGGACGTGTTTGAGTTTTGCTGGTTAGGAAAGTTGTAGACATGGGTGCGGCAAGCTTGGTGCTGAGGGTGCTACAGTACCCCCTATTAACAAGGGGTGGAACAACACAGTCTGTAAATGATTGGCTATTTTACCAATATCTCACAGGCTATCTGAACAATTGTTTTGAATTTTCAACGGGATATACTGAGGTGTCTGTCATAAATATAAATACATGAAAACACATGTTTAAATTGTGGAAACTGAATAAATCATTCCAATCTGATGTGAAAAAGTCATCACATGAGGTCAAAGTTTAAGGGTCAGGGGCAGCACGTTAAACTCAAAGAGAAATTTGCGGTAGCAGCCAACTGAACTGAACTGAACTGACTAAGACAGACCAGAAATGTGCCAGGACAGTTTTTGGGCTGCTTTTCAGAGCCATAAAATATCTTGGACAGGAAGGACTTCCACTGTGGGGGCATATCTATTGGGATGGAGTTTTATGGGAGCTAATAATGAGCGGACGTAACATTATGATCTGCCTCGGGGAAGTGAGTGGTTTCAGTCAGCAGAACACTGATGTCCGCCACCATTGAAAGGGAAATATTAGAAATTTTGGCACATGCAGTCCAAAGATGAATTGTGTCTGAGGCAAGAGAGTGCAGATTCTTTGGAATAATGAAACCACTGATGTGAGTACGTCTGAGAAGCTGTCCTGTAGCTCCTCGACCAAATCATCAGAATGAATGTACGAAATGTAGACTTCTGCAAACCACAGATGTGTAACGTTTGTACTTTATTGTTCTAGCTTAAAGTAACTGCTTATGGTGGCACAATCATGGCTTGAATTGTCACCGATGTCTTAAAAAACCCACCAGATTGGTGGCACCATTGCTGCTTGAATTGTCGACGATGTTGTCTTTGTTTTTTATTGATCTAGAACAGCTGCCTGCAGCTGGCAACCGTCTCACCTAAGTGGGTGCGTTTATACTGCGCAGCACCCTTCAGAAAAAATATGTTCCCGCGCACATGGTTGTAGATACTAATTAAATTACAAAAATGGACAGGAAGTATTTCAGAAAGACAGATGAAAGAAGCCTTCAGTGAAAAATGAAAGCATGTGTAACAGAGGCTAGACGAGACCAGAGATTTCTTGCAGAGAGGCAGATGTGAAGACTTTCAGCAGTGATTAAAGAAAATATCAGACACAACTATAAATTGTTGTTTTTACCCTCTGGTTTTTGTACCACAAATGAGATATAATATGGTAATTAGTGAGCTTTAGGCGTGCTAGTGGAGAGATTTTTTAAACAGAGCCAGGCTAGCTGTTTCCCCCAGTTTCCAGTCTTTATGCTAAGCTACGCTGATCATCTCCTGGCTGTAGCTCCATATTTACTGTACAGACATGTGAGTGGTGTCAATGTTCTCATCTGACTCTCCACAAGAAAGCGATTGAGCATATTTCTACAGACTATTTTTCTAACTTCCTCAATTGTTGTCAGATTGTTCCTGACATCAAACATTTAGACCACAAAAATATGAAGACAGCAAAGATGAAGGTTCACCATGTCTTCTTCATTTATTGTTAATGGTCATAATCAGAAATAACTGATGACCACTGTAAGGACACACAAACCTCCAGCTTTTGCAGGAAATTAAAGGCCATTTTGGGGATGATGGTTTGGCAATTTTTGTGCAGAACCACCATTTTTAAAATGAACGTGACTCTAAAGGAACTAATTCAGCAAAACTATTAATGACAGACGGCTGCATAGGACCAAACACTAACTGTAAACTGAGAACAGAACCAGAATCCCTTCACTCTGTCGGTCAGTTTAGACCTCTTCTCCTTAAAAGTAAGATATAGATAGCCTAACAAGACATAACTTTGATCACCACAACTCTGTCTGACCTCCAATAGAGGCCAGATCAAATTTTTCCATCCAAATCATGCAGACACCACAACACTACTGCCACTTAATGTTATTTATCTCTCAACTTTCTCATCTTTCTTTCTTTCTTCACTCCACCTTTGTGTCACCACCACCACTCCCTTCTTATTTCTCACTCTCTCTTCCCTGGGGACGGTGACACTAAGGGTACTCCTCCTCCTCCTCCTCCTCCTCCCTCCCTTCTTTCTCTATCAGAGAACAAGCTGTAACAACCCTGTCATTTCTTTTTCTTTGGTTATCAACTCTTCTCTGCATTGTTGCCGTGTTCCTTTTCATCTGTCTCCCTTTCTTTTCTCTGTGTTCCCTCCCTCTGTTTAAAGATGGGTGGAAGGGACACACAGATACACACAGACAGACACACACACACACTACCGTTAACAAGACCCCCTGGGATTCTCGGAGCACCGGGGTCAGGTATGTGCGTGCATGTTTGTTTGTGTGTGTGTGCTCCTGTCTGTCTGTCTGTGTGTCACTGTAGCAGAATAAAACAATGGCTTTGGCTTCTTGCAACAACTGCAGACACAAAAACATGAAGCCTCTGTTATCTCAGTTTGCCATGAAACCCCCACTGATGAATAAATCTGAATAATTCACAGCCCCTTTTTGGCATTCTCGCACAAACACCGAACTTAATGATCGCTCATTAAGTCCAAGAATCAGAGTCATATATCCCCCGCGGTGTTGTGCGCTTCATCATGGACAGAAATCACCACGGCCAACACGCTCTCATGTCTCTGCTGCCCAGCACATGAGCCAGGATCTCAGTCGCCCCATTGTGTTTGGTTTGCGTGTCCCTCTCCTGCCCCTGTCCCTGAGCTGAGCGGGGGTGAGGGGGTGAGGTGGGAGGGGTCAGGGAGATGGAGAGGGGGGTGAACTGGTCTACATCAAAAGGCTTGTGGAGATACAGTGGCGCTCATCACTCTACATCCTCCTTTCTTCCTCTCCTCCTCTCGCTGCCCGAGCCATTCCCTGCATACCAGCATTTCAGCGCTCAGGCTGACCAGAGAGAGAGAGACAGAGAGGGAGAGGGACAGTCGGGGCTCAGACCATCTCTGCAGGAGAGCTTTGGGCAGTTAAAGGATTGCTACACCCAAAACTCAGGGTGGCTTATAACAAATCCTCTCCATCTAAAGACATCTAAGGTTCGGTAACTGAACTCTGTTTAACTGTGAAAGGCAGGTGAGACCGTTATAAGGTAGTCCAGCAGTTTGAGAAAGAGCGCAGGGTTGAAGGGAAAGTTAAAGGAAATCACAATAATTCAGTAAAATGTTTTTCCTTGTATCAAGTGCTGCAGTTTGAGTAAGACAACTGTAGTTCACACTGTAACGACACCATCCAACGGCACAAAGCAAACTAACAGAATGACAAACATCAAATATTTGAACTATGTCAGGATGACTCACAATAATTGACACAACTTTGCTCTCAGTATACCTGAGAGTTTCTTTGTGCCTAAACATCACAAGTTAAACAATGCATACTTCATGTAAAATTCTGCTTCAGAGGCTTTTCCACCCTGATCAGAATACAGTTCTCTGATATATCGATGAATATCTACTGTGACCATGTTTAAAGATATTGAACGTTGTGCGAAATATTCTCAATCAGCAGCTTCAGTTCAAAAGAATCTGTATTAGGAAATGTGTGGATAAGTGCATGTGAAATGACAGTGTGAAGTAGACTGACTGGGTGTGGAAAAACTGAGACATACTGATGAAATTGCACTTATTTTACTTTAGACACCTCAGGCTGTTTATCTGTTTTGCAAAAGGATGAACATCTACAGAATCTACTTGAAGCTGATGGTACTTACAGGTTGGTTACATTGGTCCGGCCCATCTGAGATCAAATTGGGCTGTATGAGTCCCAGAAACTAAAATGAGTTTGACACCCCTGCTTTAAAATACAATTTTTGTGTCACTGCAAATGCTCAGTTCATCTATTATATGATCAACAGAAAACTTATGGGAAACAATTTTGATAATAATCGATTAATCATTTAAGTTAATTTTCAGTAAAAATGAATGGATGGTTGGGAGTGAGATGGTGGCTGTTTAAGGCATCACAGAACCCTGTTTCTTTCACTGTTTTTGTGACTACTGTTTACTTATGTGTAGAAATTAATAAAGATAGTTGGAAAAAAGTGCCAAACGAGAAGACTTCCTGTTTTACGTTGTCTGTTATGATAATAAACTGAGTATCTTTGGGTTTAGAATTATTGTTCGGACAAAACAAGCTGTTGATAGAAGTCACTTTAGACTTGTGAACTTGTGTCAGCATTTAAACTATTTTCTGACATATTACAGACCAAACTAGAAAAGCACTCGGAGAGTGCAGACCTCCGCTAAGCAGCTCGGATTTCCCGCCATTTAATTATTTTATCCACTTCGCTTCAACCGATCACCACCAAAATTTTATCATCATTCCTTGTCCCATTATCAACCTTTCCTGAAAATTAAATCAAAATCCATTCAGAACTTTTTGAGTTATTTTGCAGACAAACAAACAGACAGACAAACAGACTAACGCCGGCGAAAACATAACCTCCTTGACAGAGGTAATAATGGACAGTATTTAGCAGATTAACTGATAATGAAAATATTTCTTGATTGCAGCCCTGTATTATTGTACTTCAATCAGCATCTCTACGCCACACTGAAACTGATCTGGAGGCAAGGGCACAGGTTTTGTTTCCACACTGGGGGGGGCATATATGAGGTAGAAGGTTTGGGGCATCCTCTGCAAGAACATTTTTGGCATCAAACACTTAATTTCTTAAATTCTAGTGGATTTTTATGCACCAATTTGTGCCCTCTCTGCACAAATTTATGGTATACATGTCTTAACTTTTGTTGAGATAAAGGTCCTCTGCTCCTTTCATGTTTTCATTTTGGGGGACAAATGCATGTGTTCTAAATACTGACCCCCATCCCCTGAAATCTACACCTACATCTGGAGGGATCTGTTGAACTCTTGTTAGAGGAACAGGTTTTCTTTTTAGTTTGTTTTGGCTGAACTTCCATTGAAAACAAAATTTAATTCCAATTGATTTTCTTTGGAAAATTGATTTTCTTCAGTTCTAAGATCTTTTGCTTATCAAGACTCCAACAAATACACGTTCTGTTTTGTGGGAAACAGTTTATGCCACTGAAGCGAGACACATATTAGAGAAATCTAATGACAGAGTGTGAACTAATCAAATTTTACCTTTTGGATCTGGCAAACTGAAAATGATTTTGCAAAGCTAAAATTCACATTGTCACAGTATCTGCTCACACTATGCTGCAGTGTGAGACCTGGGGAATGACAAAGTGGACAACAGACAACATGAAGTGACCACTGGACAGTCAATAAGCTTCACTTATGAACCACTAATTTCTAAACAGCTCTGGGTACCTCCTCATGAACATGGCCTCCTGCCTCCTGCATTAATAAATAGTCACCAGCAGCAGCAGTGGATCCAGAGTGTGTGTTTCTCACTGCAGTGCAGTCAGAGAATGGAGGGAGTGGAGTGTGTTGTTCTTCAGCTGTGAAGAGGTTGCAGAGGTGCGGAGAGAGACACGCAGAGCTGCCCGAACGTTCAACATTCACACGCCCTGGAGTTTACTCGGCTGTGGCCCCGGGCTCCACACACACCCAAGACACAGATGCTGGATGTGAGCTCAGTGTTTAGAAAAAACACGCGCACACACTCACAGACACACACACGTGCACACTGAAGAGCACCTCTGGGCCTGTTCTTGCTACTGCTGGGTCCTGTCACACATCCTGATCAGGCCAGCAGCTTCTTGACAGCTCGCAGGGCAAAGAAAGGGAAAAATATTTTGTGGTTTTGCACCTTCATGCCTGATATGATGTTGGCATAGAAACAAAAGCTTTCCATGCTGCCACAATAATGCCCACAATACCATGAGCAGCTTGCCAGATGCATTTATACAAGTTGCTGCAGTGACCATGCTGTAATCTATAAAGCTTTATAACACACAAAAGAAAGTCTGCATCCATGCAACCATGGGATATAACGACAGAGGTGATAAGGAACAGTCAGAAAGTGGCTGATAATTGTAAAATAAATATATAAATATATATATAGACAATGCACCAGCAGGCAAATGTGCTAAAGATGGAGATGCAGAGAAATGCAGATGCAGTCACTCCTTTATTAACCAGCGAACAAGAAGTGGAAGCTGTAATAAGGGGGTGTGGTGCGTAATTAAGGTGCTTTTGATTCTCCATTATTTCACTGAGGAGCCATCACAGTCCCTCAAGAAGACTTTAGGGTTTTATTCAGCACTGAATACCCAAAATTAAATCAGCTTTAACCTCTTATCATGCTTGATTAATGTTCTCTGCCTCATTATATTCTGTTTGGCATAGGCTATAATAATAAATAGTGCATGACTTATTTATAATGATGAAAATGTGATTTAGCTGTAATATTTGTATGCAAACACATATTTTGCTGTGATCTTTGCATCCCATGCTTCTAAAACACGACCACAGTAGTTTTCAGTTGCGTGGGATAATAGGCACCAGCGGGCTGAAACAACAGGTGGGCACAGCGCCATGTAGGAGCAGAATGAGGGCAGCACAAAGAGGGAAGGGACAGTGTGTATGGACTCCATTATTGACTGTTTTCACGCAGCTGTGATGAGAAATACAGGCTTAACCACAGTTAAAAGTCCGCCACGAGGGTTTAAGGGCATGCCGCCCGAAATAGCACTTAATCGGTGGCTTACCTGTGGTTGTATCGTGAGCGCGGCGAGAAAAATCACAGTCCGCTGCAGGTGGAGGTGTCCACGGTGTCGGTCACTCCTCATGTCTGGCTTCCCGGTGATCTTTCCGCTCCCGTTCCTGGGATCCACCCGAGTCAGCCTGTGCGCTCTTGTGCTCTCCATCCCTGCGTCAGGGGATTGGGGACCGTGTTGTGCGCTTTGGCGGCGGTGGTGGTGGTGATGGTGGTGTCCCCCTCCTCCTCCCTCGCTGCGTCCGTCCGTCCGCCCAGCTCTCCTACTCTCCGGTCTTAAACCCTGAAACTCCCGCAGAGCCACTTCATCGCGTCCAGGTCAGAGAAACCATAACTACCTCTGCCTTGGAACCAGCTTGGATTTATTCCCAACCCACAGACCCACAAACACACACACCTGATCACCCCCTTGCCGCTGTGTCCAGGGTGGATTTCCACTGGGAATGACACATGCACACAAACACCTACAGGGCACACAAACACACTCCCCTTGCGCTGTATTCCTCCCACCACCTGCGTTAAGAGGCTTTAAAGGTCCAATCTGCCGGCTCACTTCACTTGAACTCTCATCCCAATTAGCTCACACTCTCTCTTCTCCTTCTTCTGTCTCTCTCCAAGCCTGATCAAGCCACACATAAAAACTGAAAAAGAAACCTAATAACATCCCACGTCGTGATGAGTGCGTGAAAGCAGGCACCAAAGTTGCGTCTCTCCAGCGGAATGATTTCACTTTGCGCTCTTCTCATCTAAGCGGCTGGTTGGTCATTTGTTAACCCGATACGAAGCCCGGCGGCAACACAGTCAGTGTGGGAAACAATGAGAGGGAGAGACAGAGAGAGGGAGAGCATGGAGGGTGTGTCCTGAGGCAGGGAATATCCGTCTTTCAGCCCTTGTCCGGATGGTTCCCAGCGCGCACCAATGCGCTCATCCCTCTCCCTGTCTGTACACTTTGCGCAACCTGCGGACCAACCCAAAACTTTTTTTCCTCACTTTTTTGTCACATTTACACGTGGGATTAACCTGAACGGTTTCAGTTCCCCTCTGTGGGTTTTCTATTTCCTCTTTACCTATTGTAGAACCTCGCAGGTCCCTCTCCTCCAGTTTCAGGCCTTTGCTCGCTTCAAAGCTCCGCCGCTCCAATTAACTGTTTTTCACAGTTTTGCTCGGGCGGCCTCTGAATGGGAAAGTTTCTATAGGCGTTTGAAGCCGTAGCACCCCATAATTAAAATGCCGCTCTGCTGTGGATGGTGACATTGAAGTTATTCACAAGTATATTGACCAAAACAGACAAGAAAAGACACGAAACTGGCAACTTTGGAGAGTCTTTTTTCTTAAAGGTGACTGGCTGATGCGCGCACGGTCAGAGCATACGTGACGCAGGTGCCTAACGCCCTCCTGCACACCTTATTTCTTATTAAATGTGACCAGCAAGCCCGCATTTGTGATCAGACTTGTTTCGACAGCTGCCGGTCTGAACTGTGCGCACATGCCGCTGCTTAATGATGCCGCCGGCTGCAATAAATACTAACCGGCTGAGCGCATTAATATAAAAGAGAATTGTAGGGTGTATAGGCATCTTTTTGAATACTGGCACCGGTCACATGGCATATTTTCCACGTCTGACTTCCAGGGCTCGTCTTGTCGGATCCAGGACCTCCAAACAATGTACCTTCTTCATCGGAGGAAATCTAATGAGATTCTGCCTCCCTCCTCCAAGGCCCTGTTGCTCAAGAGCTTCCCTGACAACCGCTGGTGTTTCCGCGGCCTGGCACTCTACACTGACCCCCGGAGCAGAACAGAGGGCTCTTAAGGAGCAGAGGGGTTGATTTGCATAGCGGAGCAGTGACCTCCAAACACGAGCTGAATTCTAACCAACCATCCGGAAACACGCAGACATCATTGGGTCTGCTCCAGGGCTGCAGTGTGAGGTTCACCTGAGGAAGAAGAGTCACCAAACACCTGGAACTTCTTCACTCTGTGCGTCTCGTTACCGCCAGGGAAGTGTTGTGAGTTGTGTATTTGGCACCATCTAATGGTCACGCGTGTCATTTTGTGAAGAAACTTAAGATGCACAATTTATTGATCCCCACTGAGTCCACAGAAGACAGTTACACCTTAATGAGCATGGACAGGTTGTGAGACAGTGGGGCCCTGGGCTCAGACATGCAAAAGGCCCCACCACCTCTCCACACAGGGGCAAGACACTCAGACTTTATCGCTGTTTAGCCTCTTGCTGTTGTTTTGCGCCTCTTTGTAGTTGTTACACATCTATTTTTTTGTCTCTTTGTAGTCATTTGTGTCTCTTTAAGGCTATTTGGTGTCTTTTTTTGGTCGTTTTGTGTCTCATAGTCATCTCGTGTCTCTTTCCTGTCTTCTTGTGTCTCTGTGTGGTTGTTTTGCACCTTTTTGTAGGCCTACTTTTTTGGGTCTCGGTCAGTGCGTGTTAATTCAAGTAACATTTTGCAAAGTCACCACCGCATCACCCCGCGTTAGTTGTCTTTGTACATCCATGATCTACATAGGGAGTCTGACACGTTGTTCTAACGTAGCTCCGAAATGATGAACCAAACACTGTCTCTAGACAGGACCATCCACGTTATCACATCGGCCAACATAGTTCTCCTACAGCCATGGCACAAGGGAGAAGTCTCAGTTAGATGCAATCTGTAACCTCATGGCCTTATGCCGCTAAATGCTACACAGTAGACTAAATATCAAAGAGTGTCCGTGGATGCAGGTATGCAACGTCACAAGCGGATTTTTGATCTCACACCCAGATACATCTCTAACGTATAGCTCCCAGGATAAGTAGAAGTTGCCTTTCAGTCCCTGCAACTGAAAGATCACTGTGTTGGTGAATGGGAAGGCACTAGGCATGTTGCCAAGAGCATGCAACACACACACACACACATACACACACACATACACACACACTACACACTACTCTCTCTCTCCCTCACTCACTCACACATGGCGCCCCGGTGGCTAAGGTCAGTGCTTTCTCAAGGCAAAATAAGGGAGTGTGGAAAGGCTTGGGAAACTACAGAAGAATGTGCATTTCTGCGTACGCTGTTGAACTGACCTGAAGACAATTACTCCGGCCACAGTTTAAGTCCACAACAGGGAGGCCCTGTGTTCACGGGGCACAGTCGATAGTGTGGGTCTAAATTAAGCTTTTCAGGCCTAAATCACACATCACTCTGCCCCACACTCATCAATCCAGCCTCTGAGAGGAGGTGGTGGTCCTTATTGGCCTGTAATTACTACAGTGTGCAGAGGCCTCTGAGGGTGTGCTGCAAAACACACAGCAGGCATTTACTAATTGGCAACCTCCAGACAATTGTAACCATTTGCATTCATTAGATATTTGTTCAGATTACTCACAAACACTGCGTACAAAGGAGGCCTACAGCACAAGAATTCTGAGGTACTTTTACTTTACGAAAGAACCTATATGTAACTTTTCCACATTGAAATGTCTAAAAACAACTAAACCAGTGTTATATATTTGGCAAAGTCGTAATACTCACATTATCCCAAATGTTTCCAACAATTTTCAAACCCCAAGAAATCTGTCAGTTTAATTAAGGACATGGCCTGTGTCATTTGGGCGCTGTTGACTGTCAGTGGCTTCATTATTGTCATATCCCCCTTTGTGCCTGTGTCTGGGCTGCGGTTGTCTGCAAGCTGCTGTCATAAATGGACTTTTTATCCAGTTTTAAGCCACATTTTTATGATACACTTTGTAGATCTTGGTCTTTTTTAGCTTTGTATATATTTTAACCAGATGAAGGATTTTAAGTAATTGGGCGTCTGGATCTTAAGTTAGCAGAGAAACAAGCTGAGCAAACGTTTCCAGCCCCTGCTGTGCCGAACAGCACCAAAGAAAACACTGCTTTTCAATGTGAAACTGCTTTATTTAGTGTTTTTATTAGTTTAAATCACACAGTCAATCGGTTTTGTGGATTTGTTTCCTCTAAATAGCTCCTGAATGTCTGGCTTTTCAGTTATCAGAGAAAATAAGTGAGCAAACAGGAGCAGATGCTGGGCTAGCAGCCCCTCCATGATGTGCCGAAATGAGTCGGAGAAACACCTGTTTGTAACGTGAAACTGCTTTATTCAATGTTTTTACAGGTTTAACCTCTGCGGATATTTCAGCTCCTTTTAAAAAACGTCTCAACGATAAACACTGAAGGAATCCTAACCGGGAGAAACTGATTGCAATGCAATTGCTCCCTCTTTTGATTTGTTTTGATTGAAAGCGGAAAAAAATTGCACATTGTGCGTTTTTAGTATTTAAATTTTATGCCACATTTTAGTTTTACTCCACATTACAAAGACAAATACACCTAAGGTTCTTTTAACTTTATTACATTCATCTGACATCTTGAATTAAAAGTTGTGTTGCAGATTATAATTGTGAATTCCGCTGCCAGGCTTTTATCCAGACCCAAGAGACGGGATCACATCACTCCAGTTTTAGCCTCTTTACACTGGCTCCCAGTATGTTTTAGAACAGATTTTAAGATATTACTGATGCTTTTTAAGGCTCTTTATGGTCTCTCTCACAGCTATACCTCCAACCTCTTAGTGCTGTGCATACCAGGATGTACTTTGAGGTCCTTTGTCTGTTCCAGGGGCCTGGCTAAAAACTAAGGGGACAGAGCGTTTGCTGTCAGGGTTCTGGAACAGTCTGCCCAAGAAAATCAGGTCGGCCAAGTCAGTGATATCTTATGAGCTTTTCCTGATTTTAAATGAGTTTTAAGTTAACTTAGACTGTCTTTATTTCCTCAGTTTTATACACTAAAGTGTTTTTATCAGTTCTTTTAAAAGTTGTTGTTTTCATGTCTTCTGTTTTAATTATTGACATGTAAAGCACTTTCTTAGTCTGTTTTGAAAAGTGCTTTATAAATAAAGATCATTATTATTATATCATTATCATTATTTAGAATGGACCCAAGACCCGCTTTTGGACCGCGACCCACCAGTTGGGGACCATTGCTTTACAGGAACAACTCTCAAAACTAGAAACCACAGAGGTCTCAAATAGCAGAATTAGGATTTTCTGCACACATCAGCCCTAAAGCTATAGGTGTGTTCCCTGGGCTCAGTGATTAAATTCATAATCAAATCATATCATTTCACATTTAATTTGGTGTCAGTGAGACCCCCCTTTTTATATTTGCACTCTTCCCACTTTGTATAGCAGCTGCTGCACAGCAATTTCCCTCAGGATAAATACAGATTCATCTTATCTTACAACCCAACGTTTATGTTCTCTGGTTCCTGAATTACTGTCACAGAGACAGATGAAGCAAATGCTACGATACACACAAAAAAAGGGCAAATCATGATGGCTGAAGACCAGCTGGTAAATGATGCAATCTAATTGATTTTTCAAATAAGTAATCCGTCTCAAAAGCACAAAGGACAAATAAAGATCAGATTAGTTTGGGCATGTACTGTGTACTTCGAAGCACAAATTAAAAGACTATTACAAGCAGGAGGGATATAATGATTTGTATGGAGGCCACAAATCCTCTGAACAAAGTGATTAGAGTTTCTAATAAATACAGGACTAATGGATTTTTTTTTGTCTGAGGCTTAAGAATCCAATTTTCTAGAAAGTCTCATTTTTGTAGAAAATATGTGCAGCTGGCAGTCCTGAGATTGAGTCCAGCCCAGGACTTTTGTTGCATGACATAGATGGCCTTCTCTCCTGCTCTCCACCCTCTTTTGAACTGCTCTGCTGACAATTATTATGGTGAGTCGAGTTAGGGCATTTTTAAGGGAGAGCAAAAAGTGGAGGAGGGGCTTGGGAAAAAAAGAAAAGGAAGGTCAGCAGAACTGCCTGGATCTTAAGTATTTAAAACTTTTCAATTATATATTCATCTTAGAAATCTTGTATCTCTAATGCATGTAGCGTAATGCCTGAGCAGACATTAGCATGTGTATTAGTCTGCATCACCTGGGGCTCAAACTCACAACCCTGAACACCAAGGGCAAGTCATGACCTTGCTGAGCTACCTGCCAAGTGAGAAAACATCAACCGCCTTCCCAGTATGACTTGGACACTCAGCAGAATTGCATGTGAAGGCAAATTTAAAAATGGAGTTAAAAAATGAGGTAACAAAATTCTGAACATTTTTGCTCTTCATCTACTGAGATGTCTATAATTTATTTTTCAACAAAGACTGATGACTGCATAAGTGACAAACTGCTTTGAGATGCTCGCAGAAACACTGACTGCTATAGTTTATGTGATAGAATTCAAATTTTGTCAGAAACTCAGACTTTAAGATACAACTCTGAAATTTGCCACACTAATTCAACCATAAATTTTTTGTCCTTTTGTCAGGAATATTGGGGATTCATTCAGCAAAGAATTGCAGATGTTGTTTACAGTACTGTTTACATTAAAGCATTTGATGCACTGTGGACTCAACTTTAAATATTTCAAAAATCTAGCTAGTTTGTTTGTGCAGGACTGTACGAAGACGGTTTATACCAAGTTTGGTGTCAACTGAGCAAAAAATGTGTGAGGGGAAAGGTTTAATTAGTTTAACAGCTTTTGAGAAAACAAGACATCTTGATTCCTGCAGCTCAGACACATTTGAGGATTTCTGCTCAATTGAGGCTACTGTTGGGTGAAAGTTGCAAAGTCGTAGCAACGTTTTAAACTTTCAACGGTGGTTGTAGTGCCAACGTCATGACTATAATTAGTCCACAATTTTAGGTGCGGCACTTTGGCACAGGACTGGACGTATGTGCAAAGTCTGGTTTACTTTCATACATGGAAAGACAGATTTTATGGTAGGGAGAAGAACATAGGCAAAAACAAGAGGAGACCTGCCCGGCCCCTAATAATTGTGATAATTAACTTAATCCTACAGAGGACTGAGACTTGTTCCAAGAAAAGCTACATGTCATTTCCCCAAATTATTCAAACATTACATCTTGTGTTCTTGTCTATGGTTGTAATAATCTTCCATATCACCCCTCACATAACAGATTATGGCTAAATACTCTGAGTTTAAGCAAAATGGACAAGACCATGGAAGAGGCCAAAATAATGTGCACAAGTAAGAATAAATTATCAGTTGGGTTGCTCAAAAAACTATTTACTGTTTAAGATGTTTAGTCCATGCATCCCTTTAACCATCTACCCCTGTGCTTCACACCTCAACATCAGAAACAGAAGAAAGTAGGTTTGTAGCACCATCTGTTGGCCTGAGACAAACTCCCACTGCAACACACAGTGAATACACATGAAAAAGTGAGGCAGAGCACGGTCTCAAAGACAAGTTTTAATTAAAAAAAGAAAAAAGCTCCAGGTACAATGTCTGGTAGACCAGACCCTGGGTGCAATGCTTTGTGACAAAACAAAAAACAAAACAGATGACACATCAAGTTGCTTGTGGATTTGAATATAAATCCAAAAAAGGGGGAATGAGCAGCAACACTGATCAGTAGGACGAAGAACTCCACTATAAATTTACCTGAATGTTATTTCATGAAGTGTTCCGTCGGGGTGGAACAATAAAAAACAGCAACTTGATGCAACAAATGTATACTTACATGTGATCCTGGAGGAAGGGTGAAACAAAACAAAAAAAGACACCGCCCACCGCTGCACTGATCAGGAATAGTCAATTTCAAAAATTGTTTCAGTTTGGGCCACTGCTGTACATTTATAAAAAGATTTGTGTGTGTGTTTAAGTAAGAAAAAGACCAGCTTTGAGGTGTTATTTCTTGGCGAATGAAATCTTCATGGCGTTCGTTTGTGTGATCTTAAAGCCTTGTAGTGCGTCTCGTGCAGCGCCGGCCTGCACTTCATTCTCAAACTCCACAAAGGCGATGTCGTGGCGACCAGGGACCAAACGCACCTCCTTGAATCCAGGGAACCTGAATACACAACAATACGTTCACGTTCTGCCATTCCACAAATAGAAAAATATATAAATGCAAAATCAAATGCAGAGAAAGAGTTGGTACTGACTGGTTGAAGAGCATGGAGAGCATGAGTTCGTTTGTCTCCTCTGGCAGGTTGGTGAGGAAGAGGATGTGATTTGGAGGATTTTCTGCAACCTGTGAGGACAAAGGCAAAGAGAGATTAGAATAAAAATACTAGGACAAAATTATAACATTTATTTTTTTCAAATGACAACATGCTCTGTCAGAACACACTACCTGTTGGGGCATTTGTCCTGGCATCTGTCCGGGCATCATCTGGCCAGGAGGCATGGCACCAGGGGGTATCTGCCCAGGCGCCATCCCCGGAGGAGGCATCATACCAGGAGGGGGCATATAAGGTGGCTGGCCTGGCATGTGCATCATACGAGGAGCCTGGGTCATGGGAGGCATTCCCTGAAGAGTGAAGAACAGTGATGAGCATGTCAGAAGCTGTGGTGACATGTTTCCACCAACTAAAACACCTGTTTTCCCCTTATAACACCATCAATGATCTCCACCCAAATCTGGGGAGCCCGCATGCTACTGCTGCATGACAGTCTGGTATCAGTTTTAGATTTAACTGTTCTCTATCCTATCTGTCAGCATGGCTCGACAATGACCAGCGATCCCAATCAAAGACGATAGAGAACCGCCAATCAAAGACGAGTATCCCCAACCTCGCTTCTGTCAACATGTGTGTACCCTTAGTGGCCGTTAGGGTTGTCACGATACTAAAATTTCAACCTCGATATCAATACCCAGGAAAATATTCAATACTTGATACAATTTTCGATACAGCAGCAAAAAATTAAGAGGCATGTCATTTTTTAAATAAAGATCAGAACAGTAACATCAATGATAACAACAAAAAATCCCCCCAAAATAAATAACAACCGGAAACAAGATCTGTCCACACAAATGTATTTATCTACAGCCCTGTTTATTTTCTGTGCTTCTGGTGAATTGCCACCATGTTTTCGTTGCTGATCAAATAGAGTTGGTAGTTTAGGCTCAGGATGCTCCTGTTTCTACCTCACTATGTGATCAGAGAACCAGGGGTTATGGGAGAAACCAAACGTTTTTTCAGCTTCAATCTGTGACTTTACAGTTAACATAACTTTTCAGACACATAATTGTGTTGTCCTGTTAAAGTAACATTGTCTATTAATGTTACAGACGGGCATGACTGATGGTGAGGAGATATCTGTTGCCAGACCTCGCGAGAGTGTGTTGTTGAGACAGATCTTGAACAAAGTAAATTTTCTCCTGATTTGTCCGTCTGAAATTTGCCATTTTGGTCTCGGAATGTTCTGAAGATATGTGGCTTGTGATAGATGTGTCCAATATTTGCTTCCGTAACTACTGGGCGAAAGAATCGGCCATAATCTGTAATCACGTCCATTTCTCCCATTGAAGTCAATGGACTCAGGACCTGCTGTTAGTCTCCTAAAGGGGCGTGGTGGTCGCGAACCCCACGTGACACTGATACAGGAAACTGACTCGCAGTGGACGTCTTGGTTTATCCACCGTTTTTGATACCAGTAATTAAATCTGTTACCAACGTTATTCCTACTAACAGAATAACAATAAAACACCCATTACTTACAGGCATGGCAGCCGGTACTCCAGCAACCATGGGTGCAGCAGCGCCCGGTACACCCTTCTTAGCCCCGGCTGTGTCAGCTCCTTTGATCTTCTTCTTCTCCTTTTTACGGTCACGCTCCACATAAGTCCCCTTCATTTTAGCTATGATGTCTGAGTCCGTCTTGGCATACTGGATACGCTGTAAGAAAAGAGACAGTTGAATCTCGTTAGGCTACAGATTTTATGCCTCAGGAGTTGTGTCAATCGTGTGTGTTAGGGGAACTTTTACTCTCTGTAAAGCTTCTCAGTGATCTTGTCTACACTGTGTGATTCACCTACCATGGGTTTGTCGTAGAAAGGAAATCCCTGCATCGACCTAAGAGCATTAGAAGCGCTGTTAACCTCCTTGAAAATAACAAAGGCCTGACCCTTCATCTTTATGTTTCGTGCGACCAAGATGTCCAAAATCTGTCCAAACTGTGAGAAGATGGCGTACAGCGACTTTTTCAACTCTGCAGAAACACAAAACACAAAAACACACAACACAAAAAGAAAGCATGAGTTTGATTAGATGGGCCATCTGTTTGCTGTGTGCATTCAACCGAAGCTAATAAGGCGAGTGTAAACTTACCATCTTTCTTAATTTTCTCATTCAAGTTGTTAATATAGATTGTATGGTTGAGCCGTACATCGGGAGTGGCCATTTTCTACTCTGTAGATGAGTGGCTGGAGAGAAAACAACTGATTATTTAACAGGTAAGAAGCACAATTCTTGATTAGCCGCTAGGCAGCTAACTAACGTGTGGTGAACGTTAGGCTAAAAGCTAACTGCTAGCTATAGCTAACATTATTTAGTCTACAAAAGCCATTTATCGCTAACACCATTGTCACAAAAAAACGACTAAAGAGGCAACATAAATCCACAAATGATTTGCAAAAGAGCTTAAAACCAAAAACAAAAGATTTAACTGTTTACCTCGATGGGGAAAGAAGACCGAAGGATCCTCACCTCGAAGTAATGAATGAAACCCCCAGTCAAAGACGACGGTCTTTGCCCCAGCCTTCACAAATCCCGTGCTCTGTGTTCTCGCGTTATTAACAAACAACACAGGGAGGCATTTCCGGTTTCACGCTCAATTGTTTTTTTTTAAGCATACTTTCAGTACTTTAATAGCTGCTGTTACCAAACACGGTGACATGGAGATATTTAGATATCACCACATATTTTGATTGATCAGAGTCTTTTTTTTTTAAACTTTAAAGTCAGTAGATGCAGTGGAGGGCAGTGTGGCCTTTTAACGTACGTGTGTGATCCTACAATACACACGAAGAAGAAGAGCATCCTTACCATGCCATATATGGGTAAAACACCGGGCTGTTAGCTAGCTGTGCTAGTCTGAAAAGTGAGTACAGGAACTAGTGTGTGTAAAATATGGCAAGCTAATTACTTTCTGTGAACGACAACCGAGAAGACGTCGTACTTAGGTTTCTACCCAAAACAGCTTTCACCGCCTAATGAAGATAACTAACTTTCCCCCACCGAGCTTGTTGGCAACAGAGCTAGCTAAGTTGTAAGAGGTAGGAGAGACTGAAGGCTGTTACAGTGATGAGTGCCATGAGCTGCTGTAACTTACCCCCTTACAAAAATGCACCAAATATTGACTAAGCTATCACTTCTGTCAGGGTTAATGCTAAAGGAGCTCAGACAAGATGTCAATGGAGTGTCCCCCATTACCTCCACCACCTCCTCCTCCACCTGCTTCAGGTCCTCCACCTCCTCCAGCCTCAACACCCAAGAAGAAGCTGTATCAGACTATAGCCAGTAACAGGAGTGCTGTGGAGGGGGACTTCACAGAGGCCTGCTTACTGCTCAGTCAGAGGGAGAGCAGGTGAGATTTACAATGAAAAGACCAACTTTATTTTCACATTTAATCTTAACATGTTTATTTTGACCATCAGATGTTATAACAAAATATTCCCTGATTTCACATTTGAGCACAAACACTCAGTTACCAGATTATTAGATACACATGTGCAATCTGATCCAAATT
Source organism: Epinephelus moara (assembly GCF_006386435.1). Lineage (NCBI taxonomy): Eukaryota > Metazoa > Chordata > Actinopteri > Perciformes > Serranidae > Epinephelus > Epinephelus moara. Next base: position 22,686,939 of record NC_065507.1, read on the forward strand.
TCCTGCAGTAAACCCTACCTGTGTGAAGCTTATAATGCTTACTTTTCTGTTGACAGTGTCCTAGAGATTGATGTAAACTCTACTGAAGCCATAGATAATGCTAAGAATTTATTAAAAACCTGCCACTATTGTTATAATCATGCAAGTCATTTTTTAAGGACAAATGCCAAATATTTTCTTTCTCCAGCTTCTCACTTGTGAGACTTTCTTACTTTTCTTTGTCTTCTGTGATAGTTAATTGAATGTCTTCAGGTTTTCGACCGTTGATCGGCCAAAACCAACAATTTGAAAAGGTCATCTAGGGCTTTCAGAAATTGTGATGGACATTTTACATCATGTTGTGACACTTCATAAACCAATGATTAATCAAGTAATTGAGTTGTAGCTCTAGGGGTGTTTATACTGAAAGGTATTACGAATATTTTGCCCACACTATTTACATATTTAAGTTTGCCATAATATTGGTAACACCTTAATACAGCGTAATCCTGAATCAACACTAACTGCAGCCTCAAAAAAAAAACAAAAAAACAGTTGAATCAACATCTCTCTCAAAGTCAACAAAAATGGAGTAATATAAGCCTCTCAAAGAATTGATAAGTACGCCTTTTTTCACAGCAGACATTTTGACTTGTAATGGCAGGAAAAGTGCAAGTGTTGCTAACAACATTAATGATGGCTCTGTTTTAGGAGACTGAAGCCAGAGTAGTTAAATAAAAGACAGAAGACTTGTGCTTTTCTTACTGTGACATGTGAAAGTGTCTCAGGTGAAAAATCTCCAATCGGGGCTGTTGAATTTGATTGTACTGGAATAATTTGTATTTATGTTATGCTGTTTTTTTCATGCTTCAGATTTAGGAAGGACCTGCAGTGGTTGCTGGTGAACACATATGTGCCCTCCCTCATCCAAGATGGTCCACAGTAAGTCAGTACACTTTGGTGTATGTTAAGTAACACTGTGATCTTTATTTAACTGAGAAAGCATTTGTATAACACACATAAAACTGTAACCACAATTGTTAAAGGTACAATGGGGCTTTGTGTTATTAGTGTGACCTCAATGCGTTTATGTTTAAATCATTAAACATGACATATTTGCCAGGGTGTGACTGTATTAGAGTGTTATTCATTTACCTTTCAGGTGCGGTCTGGTGGCTTTGTGGATGTCCGCTCACCTTCGACAGCCACAGCTAAGTGTTGATATGGAAACTGTTGTTCAGACAGCACTGAGCAGGGGATACACGGCACAGGGTGAAATGTTTTCAGGTAACAAATTTTGTTAAATGTAGAAAAAACAGAGTGGGAAACAAGAGCAAAGAGGGGTGTTTTTTTGTTAAAATGGTTCACCCATTTTTATTTATGATAACATGATTAAAAGTTGAATCCTCCCAAAGGGAAAACACATGCCTTGACATCACCAGGTGTCGTCAGAAGGGCAAATCTATTACATTAAAAACTCCAGATGTAGGATGTCATTAAAACGTGGACGGTATAAAAACAGTTTTGCAACTAAAATTGTTTTTTAGTAGTAACTCCGTCTTTATGTATCACAAGCAACTAATACGCAGTTTCACCCTGTTTATGGTGTTTGGTTTCTTGATGTTCTCATTAAGATTTTTATTTTGCCAGCTGACAACATGGCCCTTCTGGCAGAGGAGGTTTGTGGCTGTAAGGCAGAGCTGCTGTCGGGGGGTTTAAGTGGTGATAATGCTGCAGCCATTATCACTCACCTGTGGGGGAGACAGCCTGTCCTCATCCCGTATCCTGGACCAAAATAACACTGCCATGAGAGGTGTCCTGAAGGAAAAGATTTCATTTTGTGGTTGTTTTTGTTCTTTATTTTAACGCTACTTACATCATAAAAGAAAAGTTTATAATTCCAGGACAGAATTCCTTGACAGTATGTACAGATATGATGAGGACTTCAACCACGAACCGTGCCAGCGGAGCGGCCACAGGGCGCATTGGGCAGTCGCTTCAGGTAAGACTGGAGAGCTCACTCTTTGAAGACCAATAAAGGTGGTCAGAATGTCTTGAATTAACTAAAGAAACAGAATCAGGATCAGTCTGTTTTATAAAGCTGGTTTGAGACATTAATGTGAGACATCAAGCACAGCTCAATTCACAGTGAAGACAGTGAACATGTTAAGAAAAAACTGCCAATGTTCTCGGGCACAAAGCAACAAATGTGAAACATGATGTGGAGAGAAAAATGTTGCGGCAACACTAACACAATCACTACAATGAACCGAGCCAAAAAGGACTATTGGCAGTAGTAGTAATTAATCAAAATATTATGTAAATCACAATATGGCCAAGTGCAATATCAAAATCGCAGGAGCTTCAATTTTTTTGATCAACATGCCATTACAAATGAAGCGTTGTGGTGCTACAGAGATGCCCTGGTCCACAAATCAGATTCTAGATGTAAGGGAACATGCTAGTTTGGTACAGACCACAGCAAAATGTCATATCATAGTCATTTTAATTTTAATTTTAATTAATTTCAGTGAAAATAAAATGCAAAAATTAGCATGCCCTCTAAAATCCTGACTCATATCGCAGTTGCAATTCCTGTCAGAATAATCGCAATATTTTTTTTTTTTTGCATGTACGTTGCTCAGCCCAAGTAATTTCTTGTATACTGGAGTGTCTATTTGCACCAGAGTGAGAATAGTCACACTGCAGCTATTTGGCTATTTAAACACATTCCCCCGAAGCGTTATTATGAATATCACTATGTGCTGTGAGGTCAGAAGTGGTTAGGGCAAATAGGTCATGGTAAGGGTTAGCACTGGCATATTTCTAATATTCTCTGAGATCAGAGTGGTACATTTCAGAGATGTGCAGCCAGACAGTCAGGTGATGTAGTATAAAGAGCAGTACAGTCCATGAGGGCAGTAAGATGTGGTACGTGAGTGGTTCAAGCACAGGACTTCCACACAGGAGACTGTAGTTTGAGTTAGTTGACTTATTGTTATCAGTTTTTATGATTTATAAAGCTCTTGATTGCATACAGTGAACACAAATCAGAATAGCTGAATAGACTCGTCCATGTTAAAGTCATTTTTCAATGTTGCCAGGACACCCAGGAATATACACCTGGGTGGAGGTTGCCATATTGACTGTTAACACCTGGGTGCAAATAGCATCTGACTGGCGTTCTGCATTTTTAATAAGTTGCTCCTTGGGTGTATGATTCTTAAAATTTTATTTACTAACATTTAAAGAGAGAAGAAATGGCGAAAATCTTTATTACTAATGAGGCAACAGCCATGCATCAAAGTTGTTTTTTTGTTTTTTTTAATGGCAGTGCACATATGCATATCAAAAGCATGTATGTTGACCAGACTACCGTGCAGATATTTTAGAATAAAAAAGTCTTACTTCAAATGTTGGTGATGTAACTAAATTCATCCCATGTTGGGACATGAATTTTACATGTACTGGAAACTAATCCTCACAGTGCAGCTGTAAAGAGAACCCATTGGGGAGGAACTTTGCACACCATATTTCAGTCTGGTAGACTGATTGTAACACCGGTTAAGGCTGAGAACTATTCTGGAGGGATATGTTTCCATGGTAACTGAGGTCAGACCACAGCGCTATTAGCATCAACTTGCCACACAATAACCACATCTGTTTGTTCCAGGTGTTCTCCTCGGTTTGGACCAGGGGAGTGTGAGCAAAGAGCACTTTCAGCCTGACCCCTCTCTGCCCTGGCTCTACCTCACCGTGGACGGCAGCTCTCCCTGTCCTGTCAGTAACACAGCAGTCAAAGAGGTTTACATCCTGGCTAAGCAGGGTAAAAGCCTGAGCTACCAGCTGTGGAGTATGGACAGTGTGGCTCAGAGCAACGAGCAGCTGAAGACACTGGACCCTCGGAGAGCAAACGATGGGACCCCGTACGTCGTTCCTCAGGGAGGTGTGGAGGCCGGACTGGCTGGACAGGCGGTGTTGCTCCACACAAGGACCCAGAAGGAGTAATGAGTGTGACGGATACAGGGTGCCAAAACACTGATCCGTTGAAGAGGCATCACTGTGAGCTCTCATGCTGCAATATGACTGATATCACAGTTTAACCCAAAGTCTGAAGAACAATCTGATGTCTGCGTGAATTGCACAAGTTTTTGAATTTATCCAAAAGTGTTGTGAATGTCTACATTACAGTATTAATACTGTATGTGCTACAGCTTTGATGCTGGGACATTTTGGATCCTATTAGGGGTAAATGGTGTAACGATATGAGATGATATTGAATCATTAAGTGTGTACATATTCTGATACACGGGTAGCTGTCTCTTTAAAGGTCTTGTTTGCAGCATTTAGTGGCATCTCGCTGTGAGGTTGCAGAACTGAAATTTCTGGTAGAGCTACGGCGGCCGACACAAAAACGAGAATGCACCTATCTAGAGCCTATGTTAGATTTGTCTGCTCTGGGCTACTGTTGAACAACATGGCGGACTCTGTCGAGGAGGACCCGCTGTCTTTGTAGATATAAACTGCTCATTCTAAGATGACAAAAACACGATTCTTATTTTCAGGTGATTAATGAAAACACAGTAATGATTGACATACCGTGTCTGCCAATAGATGCCCCTCAATCCTGCACACTGGACCTTTAATATCTTCAGATGTATGAGGCCTTTTGTTGGAACTGTTATGGGCAAATTCGTGCGTTATCAAAAATATTGGATTTGCAGTGTTGTTACATCAATATGATGGGAAAAAATACCTTTATTTAATTTAGAGAACAGAAATTATCATCTTATTTTTTATCCTTTAAGTTTCTGACTGAATTTCTGGAAAATATACTGCAATGCAGAATTATCCATGTCGCCCTCCCATGGATCACTGTTATTTAAACTGAGTGCTGTTTTTATGGAGAATTATATGTTCTGTCCTGCAGGTTTACAGTGTGACAAGTCTTCATTTACCTCTTGGTGCTGCATACAATAACGACTGAACGGATATTATATTTAACTTGTTTATATTCTCATAATGTTGTAGTACTCAAGTTTGGTCAAGACTACTACTGGTCATGTCTTGGTCTGGGACAAGGAGGACTCTGGATTACATTTTGAGATCTCAACTGTGTGAAAATTCTGACACATTAAGTTCAACTCTGCGCTGCCTTTTGTTTGTTTTATAAAAATATTTCTCAAAGTACACGTGTACATGCACACATACATTATACATGGCAATAAAAGAGGTGAATGACAGCGAATCGTCATTTGTTTTCTGTGGTTGTTTTTATGGAAATGTCGATGTTTGTGCCTATGATTTGCACTCAGTCATGCACCATTGGCCTCACACTGGTCTGTGTTTAGTCTTGACTCGGTCTCAACCCCTGAAGTCTTTGTCTTGTCACAGTCTCAATACACTCTGGTCCTGGTCATGACTTGGTTTCAGTTAAGGTGGTCGTAACTTATATTAATGGATATTCAGTAAAAGAAATGAAACACACAAATCAAGTGTTTGATCTGAGTTGTGTGTTTGAAGAACAAAAAACTCTGAAAGTTCTTATTTCCAGTTTATTGCAATCCATGACTTGGACAAAGCAAGGAATTAATATCAGTTTTAACCAGTCTGTGTGCTTTACAATTTTAAAATACGCTGCCTTTTTAAAATACAAAATGTGGTTATGAGCCCAGTTTTCTTACTTACAAAGCAGCACCCGGTTTGAAAACCTGATCATTTGCCATTTTACAAATATAGAGGATTTGTGGGCAAGACGTGTAATACTTTGTAAACACCATATTATACCTCTCTCCCAGCATGTTTACCTTTTAAGAAATGGAAAAAAACTTAATTTGAATTCCAATTTCATGAGGTCAGATAACACACATCCAAACAGTGCTGCCTGACACTGTCCAAGGACGTCTGTCTCAAGACTGTTACATTCACAGACCTGCTGCATTCCAGCCAAGGAACGACAGATATGCTCAAAAGCAGTGACTTTAAATATAGCAATGTTGTTTCTTTGTAAACTCTCCATCCTCATACAAAAAGTCAACCCCACAAACCTCGTGTTTAGTGTAGTTAAATGCGAATGACAGCATTGCCTCGTGTTTAAAAGTGACACTGTTGTATTCGATTCGTCATCCGTTGAATCATAAGACACATTAAAAATTTCCAGTCCGAAGATCACATGTAAGCTCGAGTCACACAGACTTATCAGTTTAATCAGGTAATTCCAGTTTCATTTCACCAGTGACACCGCTGCTTTGCTGTGAAACTCCCTGCAAATCTGAAGCAACACTGACTTAAGAGAATGAAGTGATCACAACTATATATATAAGTGATTCATGTTAGAAACGTCCGCATTTGTAAACCCAGTACTTGACTGCTGCTTCCCATCTTAAGACACACAGAGGCACCGCTTGATTTGTTCAATGGCTTTGTGAGGATCCATAGTGCAACAAATTCCAGACAAACATGGCTGCCAAGCTGCTTACTGCACAGATAAACGAGCAAAAAAACTCACTGCATATCATACAAAAAAAAATAAAATTTAGAAAACACTTTTCTGCAAGAAGTTAAACTTTGGGATTATATGTAGGGTGAACTCTTTGGAAGAAAAATAGCAGGAGTCCACTGCACTGGAATGATCAAACAGCTCTTTAAAAATGCTAGGCACAGAAATCGTACAAACAAGGTAAAGAGGTTATACCAAGGCCAAAAAAATTAAATAAAATGGTATTTACACACTGAGTTAGTTAACACCTGGTCTGACCAGTGTTTTAGTGTTGCTGTATACTTAAACATCAAATGTAGTCCATCACAAAAATACAACCCAATGCTCCTGAAAGGCTGCGTCAAAAGGTTTCATACCTCTGGATCAAGTTCGTGGTTGTGAGAGTGCTGTGTGCGACTCTAACCAACAGAGGGCGATGTTGAGGAGGGAGATGAGCAACGTTAAGTGTGTCTTTGTAGGAAAACTGACTGTCAGAGGTCTGTACGCTCCACAGTACATGAGATAAACGTTACAATTCTGCATTCAGTTCTCCCTCTTTGTCATCCTACTACTGTTTGCCTCAACTCATCGCAGGTCATCTGTCCCCACGAATGGAGCATTAATGCATGAAGTCGGCCTTTGGCATATTCCACTTTGCAATAGAAATCTTGCGCTTTTCTTGGTTCATCTCCTTCTCACACAGGTACAATAAGATAAAGACACTTGGATCATGGCGTGGGTCATAAATATCAAACCGATGGCCCTTTTCTAATCCTTCCTCTGTCAATCTTAGTTTGTGTAATCATCAGTCCTTTTCTTCAACCTCTCCCAATCTTGTATCTCTTCTACCATCTGGAGAATGTCTCATCGCAGTCGTCTGAGTCTCTCTCAAGGTGTCTGCGGGAGCATACTGCTGAAGATGTCTATGAGGTTGTCCAGTCCCCACAGGTAGCCGTCCTCCCTGTTGCCCTCCACCCAGGGAGTCCTGTGGTCCAGGGTCTGAGTGTCCGGCAGGGGTACCGTCTTCCCAAAGTCAATCATCCACACTCTGGCCTTCCCCGAGGCGTCGTGCACGAACAGCAGAGAGCTGCCCACAACCTGCAATCGGAGAAACCAGTGAGACAGGTGAGTTTAGATGTGCAAGTGATTCGGTACAGGAGCTACTGATGGGATCCTATCACAATATCTTCAACTCGGCCAACGGGTTTGTTTAGAAATGATGAAACTGAGTGTTTGTGTGTGTGTGTGTGTGTGTGTGTGTGTGTGTGTGTCTCACCTCGTGTGACTTGAAGAAATGCGACTGCTCAAGGACTGAACGTAGTTCCTCCAACCGCTTCAGGTAGAGTTTCTGAGAAAAAGAGATGAAGGGCATCAGAAAAATACATATTTTGTTGTACTTCTCTCATTAATTATTAGTCTAAAACCTTTTATCCTCCCTTGATGCAGTTGCTGCTCAATAGATTTTAAGAAATGGCAGCACAGTAAATATGAAGCTACCACCAGCAGCCAGCTGGGAAAAAGGTAGCCTAGTTCCCTCGAACTTCACAACTTCCGTCTACCAACACTTAGAAATATTAGGGCTGGTCGTGTTTAAACATTTTTGATACCAGGACCTTTAAAGCGATACCGATACCAATAGAGTACTTCATTCAAGACCTATCATGGGAATGGAGTGGCGTGTAGTATAGCAATACTTTTGAAAGTTTTGGTGGCATCCCGGCACACTGAACTGCTTCAAATACACTGCGCTTGACTTCACCTCACCACAGACTGTATGGGTTGTAGCTGCTGTGGCGGGAGTGTGAGCTCTGCCACGGAGACAGCTGGTGAGAGTTCGCCAGGCCGCACACACAGTGACAGGGCTTACTGTTAGGAAATGTTAGCTGTGTGATGCTAACTGTTATTAACAGGTTTAACATCAGAGTTGAGCCGTCTCGGCATTGGTGGGACTCTTAAACTGCTGCTGCTGTGTTAGCTCATGCTAACCAGGCAGACGTTGAACCGACCATTAGTCGCAGAAAGTGGCTCCGCTGATGGCTGCAACAGAAAGTTTGCTACTCCAGATGGGAGTCAGGACGTTCCAGAATCAGATCCCCGATTACAAAAAGGATTAAATGCAGTATCATTTGACTGGAAATGTTTTGATACTACTTGGCGCTGGCTTATTTCTGTCAATACCTAAAAGGCCCTTCTGTATATCAAAAAGTAACACATATCAGCACATATCTTTGTGTCTGTCAAGTATAAACAACAGTTAGCTGTTATGGGGGAGGTTACGCACCAAACCTAAGCAGGGAAAGATCAAACTTTTCCTTGGGAAAAAAGCCTCCTTGTTGAAAAACTGAGCAGTGACAGCAGCAGAACAAGTAACACAGTCACAAATAGTAACATACCAGAATCTGAGTGTTCCCAGCTACAAAGTCCTCCAAGGCCTGCATCACCTGCTCCCTGTGCTTTGTCTTCTTAAAGTTGGTGTTACAAGTTCCATCAGCTTTCTGTAGAAATAAAAAAAATAAAACGTAAGATATCAAGTTTTGCTCTCCCTTGATTATTTTTTGACCTGCACAAGGACTATAATTAAGTAATTCATTTAAGCTTCCCGATTCATCTTGGCTGCAACAAGTTGTTGCCTGCAGAGTATTCAGTGCAGTATTATCAGTATTAGATTTGATCAAATTTTGTGTTTTGCGAAGGATGCAACGGGAAACAACAACAAATACCAACAAAAATATAAATTCCAATGCCACAGCTTAGTTGCTGTACTTGTTCCACTGGAAAGTAAAGCAGCTGCTTTAAATGCTCACTGAGTCATAAGATATTTCCATTCATGACAGACTTCATGCAAATCTCCAGTTATTGGTGCGGCCTGATAACCAGCCCTGGATTTATTTTTGAAAGAACAAACAGTCCCCTTTACGGCCACGCATTCAGACAAAAACTTTAACAGACTGTTTTCCATTTCCTCTCCAGAGTGTGTGGTCCATCTAGTGAACAGGCTGATAAATATTTATTCCCACTGATTGATTTACATCTTGTAGAAGTATGTGTTTCTTCACTAGCACTCAGTACTAAAGCCAGGCATGCTCGTAGGACTGCGTGTCCAGGACGGCCTCTGACCTTAATGCCTTCGATGCGGAAGCCCAGGGTGGCTGTGGAGCTGAGCGTCTCCCTCCACTGCATGTATCTGGGTTTGAGGACTCCCTGCTGGGCCCTCTCCTGCTCTGTGGGGGCCCCGGGGTCCACTGCCACCATCTTCTCATACATGTCCTTTCGCAAGCGAGGACGCTCTCTGGCTTTGATCAGCTCCTCCTCCAAGTACGTCCTGAAAAAAAAAGCATTAATATTTAATTACAGTTTTTATTTCATTTTATCATTCTGTTATCCCCCCCCCCCCCCTTTCCTTTCTTTGCTGTTTTAGTCAGAGTTTTTCTGTATTCATTTTATGTCTTTGTTGTGCATATTTGTAATTTTCTGATTGATTTAGTCTTACTGTGCTCTTTAATCGTGTGAAGCACTTTGTTGACTACAAATACAGACATTATAAATATTCTTATATACTGTAAATATGATAAAGAAGCAAAAAACTAGTAGGGCTGTCCCCTGAAAGTCAAAGATACCAATCATCAGTTGGAGACCCCTCAGTCAACTGAGAGTCCTTCAGGTCAAGCAGTTTTCTTTCTTATTTTTTCAGTCAGTGTTCAGTGTACTTCTCAGGACGTTACAGTGCCCAGATTTAGCTGCAGAATGAGCGCTCCTCAATTTCCCATTACAGGCAGCTGCAGACCCAGACCTAGGGTGAGTCTGAGCGAGATGGAGGCAGCTGCCCGGAGGAAAAGAGATAACATTATCTTCTACCTTCTGCTTAGAAGCAACTTAATACGGTACAGTCTGTGGCTTTCATTTGATGTCTAGTGTCGGCAAAAAATGTTGCACATTTTCGTTTCTGACTAACTTGACTTGTTTACTATATTACGTGAACATCACTGTCACACTGAACTTCCTGCTGAACCCTGTTCAAACTCTCAAACTCTATATGGAAAAAAGGAACAAATAGTCTCGTATTGATCATTAAACTGACATAATTCTGAGTTGGAAACAGTCCTAAAAACTAGTGTGTATAAAGCTCTGATAAAATCACCACTGCTGTCAACATGATCTTGGAAAATGTTTGCCACACAGTTATGTTTTTACACCCTGGATTAAGTCTTACCTGCTTCCCATCTTACAGTCCATGATGGAGGGCGAGTCAAAGTCAGCCAGCAGGTCATCCATCAGGTTATAGTCCTGCTCATCTCTCTTTACTACACCATAATAACCAGGCACGTAGGGGCGCAGCGTGTCCTCCATCAGCTTCTGTAGGCACTGCTGCTCGCACTCGCAGTATCGCTTCAACAAGCGCCCGTACTCCCCAGCCTGGAAGTTACCTTGGGGAAGGCCACAGACAAACTGAAGATTAAAGACTGAAAATAATGCATGTGTGAGGATGTTGTCCACAGCTGTGTATTTATGCTTACCTGCGTGGCCAGCTAACTGCACCCATGGGTAACGCTTCTTGAAGGACACAACGAAGGGCGACCAGTGAACCATGGTCTTCAATTTCTGCCAGGACTTATTCTGGGAAAAGGAAATGGACAAAGAACGTCATCCTCCTTGTTACAAAAAGGTGTGGGTCGTCAAGCGAGTGACAAATCTGCAGCTGTGACTAAGCAGTGCGAGGGTTTCTTTTCTGGTCACAACAAAAGCACTGAGCTAAATACAGGCAGGAGAATGATTACTCATTAAAGGAAAACATACCCTGTAGTGTGCGCACACACACACACTGACACACACACCTCAGTAGACACTGGACAGATTCTCCCCTTTAGCCAAGGCCAGGTGCACAACGTACGTGCACAGCCCATTCATAAAACATTTACCAAAGCCACCACTGTAGTGTCGTAAAACAGAGCCTTACTGTCTGAAACTGTGTATGAAACTGTGTGTGTGTGTGTGTGTGTGTGTGTGTCCCGGTTATCTGCGTTGGGAAACACCAGAGTGGGGACAGTGTGCAACTGGGGCTTTGACGCAAGCACTCTGAGAGGAACATACCATCACTTGATTAGAACATGTGTGTGTGGGAAATCACAACAAACACACAGCCAGGTTAGGATGGGAATGTGTGTGTGTGTGTGTGTGTGTGTGTGTGTGTGTGTAATCTTGTCCTTGGCTCCTTCTTTGCAGTCTTTCTAATCACACCATCCATCTGTTTTTGTGTGGTACATTCAAACATACTTTTATTTAACACAGAAAACAGTAGCGTGACAGCACAAACGAAGGGTTAAGGTGAGTAATAAAACGTTGGAACAAGAGGCTATAACAATAAAAGTAATCTTTTTATAACTAAATGACTTGTATGAATGGCTGTGCTGCTCCCTGCCAAGCCTATCTCTGCCATGTTTACATGTCAGCCTATCTCTGCTCTCCTCACATGCATTCTTTCCACAGCTGCTCTGTTGAAACTCTGTCACAATAAAACAGTCTTAATGCAACAGAAACTGCAGGCTCTGTGTTTAACTTAGTAGAAGAAGAAAAAACAGACGTTATTTGAGTTTGAGGAGTGCTGCTTTGTCAACTCCTGCTGTTTTAAGACCCAGAAATTGAGCCTCTCAATCAGCTTCTTACTATAAGCAAAGGAGTTCTAAAAGTTTCTTATTTAGTAAGCATTACGTTATATGTTATTGAGAAAAACCATTTAGTGTTGATTCCTTGTGATGGGAAACTGTGCAACATGCTCGTGCTCCATCAGACAGCTGGTCAGCGTCAGGATTTCAAAGAGACACGAGGCAGAGAGGAGAGAGTGAGTACGAGACACCTGTGACCTGAGACCTTTAATCCCATCAACAGATTAACCCCAGCATAACCTCTGCCACTGCCAGCGCACTGGATGGTGATGAAACATGGGAACGCCAACTGCACTTCATCACCACGTTTGAAATATGAGATAATTTCCTCTCACTCATTTTGACATGTTGCACTGAACTAACAGGACGCTGTACTTGTGATCCATGCATAAGCATGCCAGGGCATTAAAGGACTTGCAAATCGATCTGCAATTTGCCTGTAGAGCTGCAACGACTACCAAATTAATCGATTAGGCGATTTAAAGAAAATTAATCACCAACTATCTTGATAATCGAATGTCATTTTTCAAGTGAAAATGTCAAACATTTGCTGGTTCCTGCTCTTTAGATGTGAGAATTTTATGATAGTAAATGAAGAGTTTTGGGGTTTTAGACTGCTGGTTGGACAATTTTTTCACAATTTATAAATGAAACAATTAATTGATAACCGTGAAAATTATTGGCAGATTAGTCAGTAATGAAAATAATCTTTAGTTACAGCCCTATTTGAAATTCTTAAATGAAAATCAGTAGGTTTTCCATGGTAGGCAGTATGAGTGGGAATCACCAGAGGCCCCATGATACGATATTATCACGATACACAAGTCACGATACAATATTATTGCGATTTTAAATGTGTTGTGATGAAATATATTGCGATATACTGCGATTTATTACCTTTTTCGGTGGCAAATTACGTCCCCAAAGGAAAACTTTTTCAACATCAACAGTTTTATCGAATGAAATAAAGTAGTTACTCTGTTCATCTCACTTCAGTCATTTTTATTGCAGCAAAATGTATCGAGTAGACGAGTGTTTTTTTTAATGCGTACCTTCCTTCTCACCTTTAGATCCAGCTGTATGACACTGCAACCTAAAATAGTCTTCAGAAAAAATATATAAATGTCTTCGTCTTGCCAGCTTGTATCATTTGTTCCCTGCCTAACCTTGTTCCACCTAAAGGTCAACGTGCAATCCACCTTCAGACACTCCACCCGGTCAGTACAGTAAAACTGTCGTCAGCGCTTGGCCTCCAAAGTGCTGCAGTAAGGGATAATGATGAACCTGTTACGTAAAGTTCATAACACAAGAGTCTATAGGACAGTGAGGACACTCCTAGCCCTCTTCTCACCCCTGTGTAGAGGGGGTGAAATACTTACATGTATTGTAGATAGGTTTATGTGGGGGTGATTTTCCAGTTTATTGTACTTGACATTTAAGACATGTTTAAGTAGTATTTGGCTCTGAATTAACAAACATATTTTAGCTTTGATCAGTGTGTTTAAATTTGAGGTCTTCTGGGGGGTGCTGGATTTATGCAACTATCAATGAACGTCATATTACTGCATCAGACTGATGCTTCCTGCCTGCTGGACCAACACACTGCACAAGATCAGTTATTAGAAACCGCCAACACTGTAGTCTAAAAATAATCTTCGAAGGTAACATCCGTTTGTGGACAAAACACAAACTGTGTTTACCCATCAGACCACAGTAACCTGCGTTTCTCTTCCTATTTTTACTATTATTAGCTCCATTTCTCCTCCTCAGTGACAGATGAAAGTCCAGCGGGGGCTGACAGGAGAGGATGGTGAAGCAGACACCCTAAATCTACAGCCTCTCCTCTTTCACTTCTCTTATCTTCATGCCATCAGGCCCTCTCTCTCTAATTGCTTCGAGTTGATAGCTTAATGTGTTGCCTCTGTGGGGTCAAATGTATCCGACTAAAATTACCAGTCACAGCCAGAGCTAATGTTGCTCACTGAGGTGTTTGGACAAGAGACAACCCTGGAAATGAAGTGTAAAAAAGCCAGGACTGTTGTTTCACTTCGAACAGAACAAACTGTGTACCAGTACTGCTGTCTCATCCTGCCTCCTCATCCCACACGGCCCAGCTTTTTAAAACACTGAGGTCATATTTCACCTCTCACAGTTCATCCTACACCATTTCTTTCTCTGTTATATAACTCAGGGATATATAACACAGAGATCATTTCATCATTCTTTGTTTTATAAGCTTCCTCTTCACTTCCCAAAGATGTTCCTCCATCGCAGTATTTATATTCCCCCCACTGCTGCATGTCGCCACCACTTACTCTCAGCCAATCATCATTTTATCCTCCCAGCGGAATTCTCTAGTATTTTCTTCACTGTTATCACACTCTAATCCCCTTTGATATCCATCTGGGAAATGTCTCTGGTGTTCTGGTAGGATCCCAGTGTGGTGCAACAATGGTCATGGAGGACGTCAGGCTGACCACAAGAATGTCTCTTTACAGTGTCCCTTTCTTCACCTTCCCTAACACACGCATAGACTCATGATCAAGTAGGAGTAGGAGGTTTGAGTAATGTGCTTTGGTGGGAAAGTAAGAATCATTACTGAAAGTATATACTATGTTATTTGCCCCCAAAACTGCTCTAACTAGTGCTCATGCTAGTTTTTGGTAGCAGTCATTATTAGCTGCAGCTAATCTTTCAAACTATTTGCTTAATAACTTGGCAGCTCAACATAAATACAGTGGATTTTTTTCTTTCTTCTAAATTAGTTTTCATTACAAGTAACTCATTTCTTAGCCTGTAACCAAACAACACTGAATATTAAATGTAATATTTTTGGTACAATCATCTTAAAGTTACGTTTTATATTTGAGGACAAAAGCTAAAGCCTTCAATAACAACATAACTCCACATTACTGGGAAGTAGTGTTGCCAAATTTAGCAATTAATCGCTTCAGAATACCTGAACCTGCTTCTGCGGTATCGATATGCTGGTACCAACTGCGCTTTGTCACTTTCTCTTACTGTTAATGTTGGTTACAGTCATTGTGCTGTTCTCTGCTACTGTACAAGAAAAGAAAAGTCGGCATTGTCATGATATACTACTATACTAGGGCTGCAACAATTAGTCGACTAATCAATGATTAATCGACTATTAAAATAATCGGTGACTATTTTAGTAGTCGACTAATCGGTCTGAGTCATTTTTCATAGAAAAGTACTATAAAAGTACCCCAAAATACTCTTACTGCAGTTTCTTACGTTCAGATATTGTTAGCTTTACACACTCTCCCATGACGATGAACTAAAACCCTTTGGCGTGAGTACGAAACAAGACATTAGATTTGGGGTTTGGGGGAGACAGACTGACATTTTTCAACATTTTAACACATTTTTCGATAAAATGATTAGTCGGCTAATCTAAGAAATAATCAACAGATTAGTCGACAATGAAAATAATCGCTACACTATACTATTAATATATAAATCAATGTTATGCCCTCAATGTTTAATCTTTTTCCTGTGGTAATTTACCCTCTGGAGTCCACGGACGCACCGGTGTGTCAAAATCACATGACCGAATTAAAATGATGTAGCAGCAAGACACAGCCTCGCTGAGTCACCTTGTGTCGAACTTCAAACTATATACCAGTTTTAAATTGTGTTGATAGGCCAAGTAAAACCAGACTTATGATAAATAATTTACGCCATGCTTTTTCCTGAATATTGTTGCCACGTTTGGTACGCGTTTGGTGCAGGAACAAATGGTAAAAACGGGCTACTGGTGGTGTTTTTTGTGTGATTTTAGGTCCAACGTGTTAAGTATGTCAAAATGAAAAAATAACTGCAAAGTCACAGAGGTGAGGTTGTGCTGGAAAAAAATGACACCGAACAAGGCAAGGTCAACCGTTTTTAAGGTGAAATTTAAAGGTACCTACCAACTTGTAAATTTCAAGTTTGAGAATTTAACTGTTTGCATAAAGTATTACATACAGCCTGAAGCATGCTGATCCTGCTGGTTGGCTTATTGGCTTCTTAACCCAGATAGAGAGATCACCACAGTCACACAGCACTACCTCCATACTGCGTGCATAACAACAATGACATACTGTCACAGCCACGAGAGACTGGAATATCTATCACATTTACATTTGAATACCAAAACTGCTCACCCACGTTTGATATAATCTGCACTCATCATCATGAGTGTATGCACTCGACAGTCTGCATCACTGCTCTGGATAAAATGTGCCACTTTCTATTTCTTACCTGGCAGACAGAGCAGTAGTGTAGGAGGAGGCAGGCACAGACACAAGCACACACAGCCCCGGAGACGAAGCGGGAACGTAGCCAGCACAAAATACTCGGCACCATCAGCACAGGGTCTCCCCAGACGAGCTCGTCCAGGGCCGTGTGCCTCTCTGTCGGCCTGAGATCCTTCACAGTCATCTATAACCTTCTTTGCCACTAGCTCTGAGCTAATGCTGCGTCTTACTCCAGGTATTCAGCTTCAGTCAAGTCTGTAAACCCTTGCTGTAAACCGAGGCTTGTGTCGCCTGGTAAATAATCCTCCTCTGTTATGAGCTCACACTAATTTCTCACACTGACCCCCTTCTCCCTCACACAGCCTCGTTTTGTCATCCCAATTCACTATTTCTCCCGTTTCGACATCCTATCACTCCTCCACTTCCTCTCTTCACTTTCTCAATGTATCTCCTCCACTGTCATCGAGTGTATCCACACACCTAAAGCTGTCATGTCACTCTCTCATTCCACCGTCTGCCTGCTTGAACTAGTTCACTTTCCTTATACTCCCTGCCCTAAATCACTCACTCACTCTCCCTGAGGGTACAAACCTCTACACAATGAACTGTCTTCTCTTTCCCTTCAGTCTCACCTTTGTTCTTCTCCTCTCTCTCTCATCCCCTAATCCCCACGGGGCCTAGCCTGAGCCCCACGCTGAGCCAATCTCCTGCCAGAATCATGGGGGTAGGGACAACAGGCCTTCCCATACCCTACCAGTGCTCTCCTTTTGTCTCCATGTCAAATTCCACAGGACTATGTGACCTGCAGAGGTGTGCGTGCGTGTGCGTGCGTGTGTGTGTGTGTGTGTAGAACCTGTCAGACGACTATCATCGGCTACAGGAGTGACTACATGTGCATACACTGAGGGTGTTTTCAGGTACTGTCAGAGCTCTATTTTCAAAACTACTTCACTGCTTTAAAACCACTTCCCGTTCCCTTGATTCAAGTCTCCAGCGTTCAAACAGCTCGGCTGTGGTGGGCCACTGAGCTAACAGAGGGTGGCATGACTTTAAAACACACCTTCAGAAAAGACACTTAAAATAAAAGTGTATATTTATCTCCTCTGAGCTTGTCCACGTGTGTCGTCTCTGTCTAATCCTGTATGTGTATAAGTGCTGAAACAATTAATCGGTTCATCAGAGTAATGATTTGTGTCATTTATCAAGGAAACACACACAAGGCATTTCATGATGTCACCTTGACCTCTCAGAACTCTTGATGGCCGTTTATCATTTCTAGAAATTATTTTATACTATTATTTATGGATTAAATGATTAATTTTATAAATAACTCACCAAATAATGATAATCCAATGATAAAATATATGATAGTATAACACTCTCAGGGTCTACAAACTGCATTGAGTACCATTACTTTTGATAGAAGTACACTTTGCTAATGTTACCTACATACTTTTACTTAAATTATATTTTGAATGCAGGACTATTGCTTGTAAGTCAAGTATCTGAATACTTCCTCCACCAGTGATTCACGCTGTCACGCTGTAAAAATGCAGTTGTTTATAAATATAATGGAATTCTTTTTTTTCTTTTGCTTTGTATCATGGATTTTGTGTAAGTGCCGACTGTGGGAGTGATGTGTGGGACTCTGTATAATGCGTGACACGGAAAACAAGTCTGCGATTGTGGCTCATGTGAATAAGCACGCATAAATAAGGAGAATCATCATCACGTGTAGGCTACATGTTCAAAGTTTCAGTGCATGTTTTTGTCTTGTTTTTGTGTCCGCTTACACTCATTTTCCTCTTGTTTTCTGTTCCGCTGTGAGTCTCACAGGGTTTCGGGGCAAAAAATATCAAGGGGGCAGAAAGAGTGTCTCATAATATGACATTTATTTATAAAATAATATGTGCTTTGTTGGCTGAGCAGACATTTGTAGGGAATTAACATCTAATAACATTCAAATGTCAGGGACAGAGTAGATACTGTGTGTGTGTGTGTGTGTGTGAGAAAGAGAGAACAAGACAAGGAGAGAAAAAAAGTACCATATATGGCAACGATGTTGCCTAGCAACCGGCTCTGCCTTCAGCCCAATTTTCCATGACACACACTGAACTCTGAATGCAACACGGCATCGCTGTAAGTGTGTGCGCCTCTTAGAGTATGCATGTTTGAGCAAGTATCTGCTCACCTCACCGAGCCTACAAAATGTAACTGGTTTGGCTGGGAGCTTACAGCAACGTGGCCACGGCTCACCTCAAGCCAGTAACAACAAACACACACCCTCCGCCTGTTAATTACGGTATGACGGACAACACAGCTTTTACTCAACTGTGAGAGGACAAAACGTGCCCATTAAAACACAGTCCTTATCAGAAACCACGGGCTAACGTCATTCTGTTTGTTACAACAGCTCAAGTGCAACTCCTGGGGTTGCTCATTTCCTGGCTGACGGTGTAATAGCCAGGAATTGACACTGTCCACTGACCTGCTGGTTCAGATGATCATTACTGTAACCGGCAGCCAATCTATAAGTCTGGCATGTGGAAGAATGTTACGGTTAGAGACAAAATAATAGACTGATCCAGGGGAGACATTTCGAATGTTATAATGGGAGATGGATTCTTACTGTTTTTATCTATTATAATTTCCCCTGATACTCTCTGGCACGACAAAGCTGGGATAGAAATGACATCTTTATTTGAATAAGGAAAAGACAGTAGCCTTCAAAACCACAGGGTGAAGTATCACAATATGTACAAAGCTGAAACTATTCGTCAGTTAATAAATTAATGGGGAGCTCAATTATTTTTGGGGTTTTTAAAAGTTTATATATCATTCTGTAGTTTTCCAGTCGTGTTCCTGATGATTCAAATCTGAAAATTCAATTTTTGTTTTAAGTATGTACGTCTTCTTCTTAAATGCTGTTTCCAAGCCCTTCTCAAAACTTCTTCCCACAAGACCTGACGTAGGTTTCAGCACAGTGTCGATGCTACGTATAAACCCACGTACTGCTGGAGACATTACGTTAGTTCAATCTGAAATTCACACTGTAACAAGCAAACAATTGAGTCGGCGGTAGACCAGCAAGTCCCGTGTGCTGTGAGGTAAAAGGTAAGGTAGGGATCAGCGCTATAGCCTACATCACCACTTACTGGTTACAGCTAAGTGGGTGTTTCCATTTGAATAGCAATGTTGATGCTACATGTAAGCCCACATACTGCTGAGGATGCCACGTTAGTTTGGTACTGAAATTCACACTATAACAAGCAAACAATCAAGTCAGTGGTAGGCCAGTACGTCCTGTGTGGTGGGGCAAAAGGTAAGGTAAGGATTAGTGCTATAATACGTCACTGCTTATTGCTAACAGCTAAATGGGTGTTTCCATTTGAATAACAAAAAAAATAACACACATGGACCTGCCCTATCACAGAGAAATATTCAGCAGCAATGTTAATAATTGGATGTTTGTTTCAATAACTTTTAAAGAAAAACTCCAAATGCTCTCAGCTTCTTTAAGGTGATGATTTGCTTCTTTTCTCTGTTTTTATAACATTGTAAACTGAATCTTTTTGTGTTTTAGACTGGTGGACGGACAAAACAAGACATCTGAAGAGGAGAATGTCACCTCAGGCTCTGGGAAATAATAATGGGCACTTTTCCAATATTTGCTTCTTTAACACATAATAAGCAGAATAATCAGGAATGATAAGACGTTAAAAATAATGAGGCCAGAATTGAAATTATCCAAATGTTTAAATGTCAGTTGGTTAAGGTGTTCTGACTACACACTCTAAAAAAGACTTTTAACAAACTTAAAAAAAATTAAGTTAACAATGTGCATGCATCTTCTTAAGTATATCCTATGAGTCTTTTATAATCTGACAAACTCAATTAGCTTAGTACAACCAGCATGATTTGCTTGCACCCCAAAACATTTAATCCAGTTGAATCAACTTTATATTCATCCAAAGGTTGTGTTGATATTTAGTTGTTAAACTAACTTATTTATTTTAATTCCACCCTACTGAAAATAAGCTGTCAACTGACTAAAACACATTTATGAAACAAACTTAATTTTTTTAATACTGAAAAACCTGTTTATTTTAAGTGTCAATAATGTAAGATTTATGTTTAATTTATATTTTAACTATGCCAACTGCGCTAACATAATATTAAGAGAATGAAGTTTAGCCTGTTTGTCGTTAGAGTAGAATATTTTTTGATGATATGTGATATATTTATGTTTTGCCTGTTATGTCTGGGTTATAAGTGTTTAAATTTTACATGTAGACAAGAGAATAATGCTGATCAAAGTGCATTGTCCCTTTAAAAATAAATAAAACATTGATTTGGGATATTTAAATAAATGTTATATGTAAAAGAAAGCTACAATAGTCTACCCTGCTCACTATTTTGAATTTGGGGGCTTTTTCCACAATGATATTTAAGTGTTCGGTGCAGCTGCCAGTTATAGCATAACGGTGAAAATATGTAAGAGCGGGGGCTCTGGGTGGTCTGAACTGCTCTGAAATGAGACTGAAGTCACATTTTGTCTGTGTCATGTCTTCCTCTTTCTCTGGAAAAAAAGAAATAAAATACCAGACGAGGGTGGAGCGTCTACTGTGGAAACATAACTGTGGCTTCATTATTAAAAAATATGAGTACAGCTTCTGTCAGGTTCGTATGATTTGAGCAGCGCAGTATGAATGGCATGCTGACGGTTGAACATCTTTCAAGATGCCTGCCTGGTGACGTGTCCTGTACAGAAAACCTGGACATTCAAGATTCACACGCTGCAGAGAAGAGAAGCGGAGATACTGGAAAACTGAAGTGGAGACATCCTGTTTTTAAGACTTGTCTCATTCCAAGCATTTCGAGTCGACATCAAAGCCTCCTGACTCAGGGGGGAAACAGCACAACTTCCTACTTGGAAACTTTAAACTCTCCCGCTGATGTCTGGAGAAAAGGAAACCCCAAAGCCTCTGAGGCTGCAAAACTAATTTCTAAATTTGTAATGGGATGACAAATAATTCAAATATGTATCTAGATAGTGTCTAAATGGTCCTCGCTCTGAGCTCAACAGAGCCATGTGACCATGAGCCATGGTAATAAAAGCACAGAAAAGTGGGGGTTGGAGATAAGAGGCGGTTTCCTCTCCCCTGGTTTAAATTTGTTATATTGTGTTTTATTATCAGGGTTTTGCGTGGGTCCAACCGTTCAGGCTTTGATGCACACGTTAGAAAAACTAAAAGCTATTTAATGTCGTCACTGACATTTCAAACCATGAGACACACACTGTGCAGCAAAGCTCCTGACTGGGGCCACTTTTTTTTGGCATTTGCAGAACAGCAATAAACTACCCTAAAACATCAGTATGACATATTTGAGCAGCTTTCATGTTTCTGACCCCTGATGATTTGACCAAGAACAGTGTGGCTAAGATGACATCTGGCAGCCTATATCAACACACAGTGACTGACATTGTGCATGTACATCTGAGCACAGCAGCCGTGCATCAGTAGATAAGGAAATACATGTTCGTGGAGTGTGTCTTCATACTTGGTTGTTGGCCTGCATGTGTCCTGCATGCTGTGTGTGCACTGTGCATGGAGCTGCACACACTACTTTCTGTTCCATTGTTTATCTCATACCAGCTCCTTTGTAACAGTGGTAGTCATGCACCTGACGCCATGGTTTGTTCAGCTGAGGAATGGTCACCCACTGTATACCTGTCATGATGGTCAATTGTGCCATATTTGCATTTGTAATTTTTTGGTAGCCAGAGCTGTAAAACCTGTTTGCAGCACAGACAGCGGCTCATATTGTCACTCCTGGTAGTTGTGTAACTGCACACTAAATTTGAGGGTTTGTTGTTGAAAACACTTGGAAAAGACACTCACCCCTGTCCCATCGTCCGGGCTGCACATGGACCGGGCAGGAGACAGACTGGACTCGATGTCGCTCCCGGTGAAGTCGTCCTCGGACTCCTCGAAGGATGAGGCGGAGGACAGGCCGATGGAGGAGGAGTTGGACAGCTTTCTAGGTGAGCGCATGAGCGCAGGAGACCCTCCGCAGCCGCTGTCCGAGCAAGGGGACTCATCGTCGGGGTGGGGATCCAGACACGAGCCGGTGCTGAGCTCCGTGCGGACGGTCAGCTGGGTGGGTGTCACCTGAGGGCGGGTCGGACTGGGGTCTCTGGTTATGATGAGTTTGGGTATGGTTCCTGGATAACTTTGGCCCCCTGTGGGACCCCGAGGGGCCTCATTGGAGTCCTTACTTTCAATAGGATAACAGTTGTTGCTGTCACCAGCCGCTTTGGGCCGACATGACACGGTACTACAGTCACTTTTTGTCATCTTAACCTCCGCGTGGTCGTCCGTTCGCGACAGCCCCTTGTCCAACGGTTGATCCGGGGCCAGGCGAGAGAAAGTCCGCTTAGAGTCCGGGACAGAGGTGAGCAGCGGGGCTGCACTCACACTAGTCCCCGTTAAATCCTCAGACACAAAGCGACCCTGGCTGTTTCCCCCCAGAGGCTGATCATCCATGGCCCTCGTCGGGGGATCCGAGGCATTGTCCTCCCGCCCGGGTTTCGGCTCCTCGCAGCCCGCTCCGCTGACTTCACCGGTCCGCGTTTCCAAACCAGACGCATCGGACGAGCCAGCCGCTGCCTCTCGGTTCACGACGCCTTGGACAGCCTCGACATTACCATCCAGGCCAGGTGGGGTCTCGAAACAACCCGGGGATGCTCGATGTTCCCCAACCGTCGATACAACCTCGTCCCTGGGCAACTTTCCTACTCTGTGATCGCGGCGCGTTGCTGGATCTCCGGCTCCGTTTCCGCACCCTAGATCCGCTTCAGTTTGACTGGAGTCTCGCTTTCTCCTTCCCAGACACGATAACACTTTATTTTTCATCGGATTCCTGTTTAGCTGCTCACCCCGTCGCTTCTCACCGCTCCTAAAGCCGCAGATACCGAGTCGCTGCTGGGCTGTGTCTCCTGCTCTCCACTTCGCTCTGCCGGGGGTGGCGGTGCTGTGCGATAGATCCGAGCGAGTTTGGCCCATCCTGCATGCCGTAGCCTGGTAGTAACGCTGAGTACCTGACACACCCTCAGTGCTTCAACTTGAAAAGAGTTGAAACCACTTAAACCGTGACTCCTACAGTGAACAGTAAGCCATTAGTCACACAATCCATGTATTACGCCTGGGAAAACTTCAATTGCTCCATCCTCTTTTTCCACCTTGTTCAAATCTGTGAGAACAAACAGATGAATAATTTATCACACACTGACTTCATGCACAGTTTCATACCACAACAAACACACCCTCTTAGTCTACAAGTCCATTAATCAGACTGATAGTGTAATCATTAACAGCTCACATAAAGGCACCTGCATATTCTTAACAGACACAGTAAACACTGTCTGTCATTAATCAGAGTTTCTGACCAAAGAATGCCAATTAATCTGTGATTTATGATATCAGTTTTGATAAAAATCAGATATTATTTCCTGGAGCAGGACATAGAAACTGGCAGGGGGAAATCAAGTCACATGCACTGGCACATAAAGTATATTCACAGGAAAATATGACAAGAGGAGTGATTTAAATGTGACAGAAATTCAAGATGTTCAGGAGTTTCAGGCTCAGTTTCACCAGAGTTAGTCAGAGTAACACTGCCCTCCTGTGTCTGGACACTATGTCAGAGTAGGCTTCTATCACCACAGCACTTTATTTAGAGCCTAATGGCAATCTGTTAAGTGTATTGTCTTATAAAAGTGCAAAAAAGTACATTAAATATGGTGAAAAAGCTGTGGAACAAAGCATTAATGTGAACAAGTTAAACTACAGAGGCAACGTTGACTCAATTATACATGGCATGTATAATTGAGTCAACGCCTATGATAGGCCTATTTCTTTTCAGCCAATTCTGTATTTCAGAACAACTAAGGATTCTCATTATTGATTGAACTTTATCGATTAATGTTTTACTTTTACATATTTGTTCCAGTAATAGATGAATCATTAGCTGAAGAAGATGGCAGAAAAAAGAAAATATGTCTGTCGCCGAGCCCAAGGTGATGCCTTCAAGTCTTCCAAAACAACTTTATATTCTAGATGCTTTTTAAAAAAGAAAATCCTCACAGTTAAATACCTGGAACTAGCAAATATTTGGGTGTTTTTGCTTAATAAACTACTTCAATCAGCACTGAACAAGTGTCAAACACAGACAGGCATGTCAAAACACAGCAATACAAACAGCAGGTGGGGTTAACATCTATTATTTGGTCCTAATTTACAGTGAAATACTGTCTGTAAAATGGAAAACGTCAAGGTGAATGACACATTCCTCTATGCATGGTCACAAATTCCAGCCTACGGACACCTATTTCCAAACTGCTGTTTTCACACCACATTAGATTCCAGCTTTTCTCCTATTAAAAGACACGTCATCATTTTATATGACATACAGTCGAGCTGCTGAGTGTTACACACTGTCATTTACTGTGACGGCACGACAGTCACCCTGCTGTCAGGAAGGAATGCTCAAAGAAAGGAAACAAGACAGGAAGGATAACAATGGAAAGAACAGCTCATAGCGAACCACACACTCAAGAACATTCTTGTGCAATGTAAATCATAAATAATCATACAGAATGACTCACGACGGGAGCAGTGACTGACTGAGAGCCTTGAGCCATGCTGACACTGAACAGATTCTTTTAAACACCAAGGGTGTGCATACATGCACACACACATGCTGTGACACAATTTATGGGAAGATGGTCCCTCCCTGGCACACATATAAAACAATAAAAAGATCTGTGATGACCTAACGGTTGAATCAATGAGTCACACAGTGCCTATCTTGTTATCTCAAGGACACACTTTGTGGCAACAGTCAAAAATAGTTTTGCTTTACTCTAGAAATTAACTTTAAAGAAAATACATGCATTAAGGGTAGGTTAGTGGGCAGCAAAGTAAGCACTAAGATATTTTGAGGATGGAAATGTTGCCCAATAACTTTTGACTTAATCTAGCCTATATGTTTAGTGACATGTAAGCCTGTGGCAATACAGTGACACCCAACACGACTTCCTTAAACTCATTTTAAAGTGGCTACAGATCAAACAAAACAGACTAAGTTTCTGTATTAACTGTGATTAAGTTCAATAAATAAATAAAATGTGAGCTGGTAGACAGTTAAAACCACATTACACATTAAAAACTATCAGTCAAAACTTACCAGACGGATCCTGAGTTCCTCCTGAGCTGTGTGTGAAGTGTGTGAAGCAGCTGTTAAAGTCTCTGACGGAGATGTGGAGGTTTATAACGTTACAGCTGGGTGAAGGGGATGTGTCTGTGGCTTATCTATGTGTGTGTGTGTGTGTGTGTGTGTAGTGTCAGCATGTGGTTAGAGTGAAAGAGGAAACGCTCGTAAAAACAGGAGCAGGTCTATGTAACGTTCAGACTCTGAAATACGTTAACTCACCTGAACTGACATAAGACTTTAGATTTATTCTGTGGCTAACAACACGTCTGGCGACTACTTGACAGGACTACACATGAGGGTGTCACAGTGCTGCCTTCAAATGCTCCCCGAAATTTCCGATTGTGGTTCACAAAATGCGTGTTTGATGCCTTAAAATGCGATTACTAAATCGAAAAAGTTACCTGTAAAGTTAGCAAATTTACATAAACAAGCTCTGCTGGCCTGGAAAATGATTTACAAACCTTATTTTCACCCACTATTTACTACATTTGGAACAACAAGAATATTCAATATAACATGAAATCTCTCTATTATGGGAAATGGGTTGACAGTGATATTGTAGCTATTGGTTAGACAACTTGTTGATACTGATGAGGGAGAAATTAATGTGTAAAATGAATTCCTCTTCAAATTCAACTTACCAGTTTCGCCCAAAGAATAAGCAGTAGTTTTTGAGGCTTTAACTGCGGTCATGCCATCTGCACTTCGAAGGGGCGATTTAAATTTAAAAAATCCATTGCGCGTCTACATTATGTTGTATGGTAACTTGGAGAAAAACTTAACGGTGCGTCAAATACCCCATCTCAATGGCCACGAAAGTGGAACAGGGAGTTTCTTTTTTTCCCTTTGTTGAAATACATATATTAGATATTACTTTATTATACTTTTAATACATCATTTCAATGATTATATGCGAAAATTATTACAGTATCCCACCGATATACATATCAATAATCAGATGCTAAAATCATATTAATATCCAACCAACTACATGAGAAATTAAAAAAAATAAATCCATAAAAAAAATCTTATTATCAAAGGCTTGACTGCACTCTTTGACAAGCGGGATGCTGCAGCTTTTGAGAGGTTCAGTAATCGAGGATGCAATCATGGACACATCTAACAGAGGTGTATTCCTTGGAGAAGTTGACGCTACCAATAATAGATATTCAAATAAATACACCAAGAATCACATACAAGTTGTAACTCTGTCCCCAGTAAGATTCATTTGGGGGCTTCGCTGTATGGGGAAATTAATTCAACGACATATTCTGCCTTAATAATAAAGTTAAAGAGGTTTCCTTTACAATTTTGCATCTAATATAGCCAGCATATAAGACATTGGAGAGGTTTTGACTTGATATTGAATATTCTTGGACCTTCTATGAACTACAAGAAGAAATAAACCGCCATTTTTTTTTATCACTGTATAAATACCAGAATATGCTGGGTGGGTGTTCAGCTTTATATAAAGGAGAAACTCTGGGTAAAAATTCAGTTACAGGATAAATACATTTTTATGTGTTTTGAAGGTAATGAGGTGGGGAAAGTGATTATTATTATTATTATTATTACTAGTAGTAGTAGTAGTAGTAGTAGTAGTAGTAATAAATGTATTTTCTACAGTTAATTTTATCATTGGGGAAATTCCATATGAACAAATGGTACATTATTCTGGCTTTATATTACATTTTCTTTATTTTTCTTAGTTATTATTATTATTATTATTATTATTGTATTATGTATACAATTTCTTATCTAATTTTGTCTTTTTCTTTTTGTATGTACCGCTGGCAGGACAGTTGTATGTATATAATCTTAATGTACCTGTTTGTTCAATGTATTAAAGAAAATGTTGGCGGCCTCAATGTGTTTCGAGTTCTCTGACAGCACTTGAAGGCATCATGAGCCTTTTTAGTCCATGCGCGTTTTCTCGTATATTTTTAATTTGTGCTTCAATGTTTTTGACTTTAAATCCCAAAGTCAAGAAAATGAAATCACCCATAAATTATATATACATTTTAATTGTTCGACTAAGTTTTTTTTAAGTGGCGTCATTTATGTTCAATAAACGCAAACAGTAGCTGTTTTGGTACATCTGGCTTTCCGTAGAGGCGGAAGTAGTGTTTCACAACCAGCAGCAGGGCCCCGGCGTGACATTCACCGGGTACTCGGGGTTGTGTAAAGAAGAAATACGAGTACCCTGTGCCCGAGCCAGTAGTTGTCAAAATGAGAGTATTACAGGCGAGTCTGTCTTTGGCTAAAACGCATATTTTGGCACCAGGAAGCGTCACTCTTAAAAAGGTAACCGGAGCAGTCTGCAGTTTAACCGTTCTGACATCATTCCTCTTCATGCTGCTCTGCCATGACCCTGCTGTGTTTCACAATCGGTAAACAGACAGGAAGAGCTTTGAATATTGACCTTCCTCTGTTACAGGTGCTCATCAACAGCTGTCGGACATGTTCCTCTGGGATCATTCCCAACGAGAGGATCCGCAACATCGGCATCTCTGCTCACATTGACTCGGGGAAGACCACTCTGACCGAGCGTGTCCTCTATTACACCGGCAGGATAGCAGAGATCCATGAGGTGAGCTCTGGGACGGAGCGGCTGGTGTCAGGTGAGGTCAACAGCTGTACCGTTTGCATTCATGTGCGGTTTCCTCTCCTGCTGTGTGTAGGTGAAGGGGAAGGATGGTGTTGGAGCCACTATGGACTCTATGGAGCTGGAGAGGCAGAGAGGCATCACCATCCAGTCAGCTGCTACATACACCATGTGGAAGGATCATAACATCAACATCATTGACACACCAGGTACTGAGAGACCATCTGGGGTCCTAGGGGTCAAATGATTTGCATATGGGCCCCTGTTTGTGGTGATTTGGTTACACACACACACAGTTGATAATGCAGGACTTTTCTTAAAGGGCTACTGAATGGTTTAGTGTTGCACATCAGTAAAGTTTGGAGATATGCGAGGGTACATTTAACACAATAATGGTCAAAATCTGAGCAGCAGAGGCTGAGATACCCTGACCTTTAGCCTCTAGTATGGGTCAACCTCCAACAGCATTGGATTGGACATTTCCCATGATCCTACCTGATAGTGTCTTTCTATTACAACCTACCTGCCTGGTAAATGTACACGTCCTTCAAACCAAATGTTTGTAATGTAGGATCTCTGGTACAAATTTGTAGTCTTAAAGCCCAAGCCAAGATAACACTGATGATCGCAGTTCTCAGGCTTTGAAAGTAATCAGTAAAAAACATAGATGGAGGGCCCTTTTAAAGGTCCATACCATCCCAGGTAATACTGTGTTGGTGTAGAAGTATTACAGTGTCTAATACAGTGCTGCAGGGATGACATTTATTTGTAGGCCTACCTGGAAGTTAGCATCACCCTAATTACCTTGACAAAAAGCGGGATTTTGCAAAACTATTGCAGAAGATAACCTCTGTCGCAAGCAAAAGTTTATGATACTTACATTTTTTGTTCAGTGAGATCATCTTTACAAATCAACACCACTTTTATGATTTCATTGTGAAGTGTAACTTCAGTTGGCTTAAGTAAAAAGCTAACACTATAAACAAACTACACCAATGTTGCATGACTTCAACATCGCCGCCACAATGAGGCTGTAAAGCTGTGTTCAGTGTGATGACGCTCTGTTGTCTCTCTGTAGAAGCACTTAAATGATAACTAAAAGAGTGCCCCAGGAATGAGTCCTAAGTATGAAAATAAATTAGCATTTTAACACTCACGGTTCTTTGTCTCCAAATCAGTGGGTTTTTTGAATGGGTTTTTGGTGAGACAAGCTTAAGAGACTCTCATGTTTTGTTCTACGACACAAAATTCGTCAGTAAATACCCTATATGTGAACTTCTATGTGTCTTAAAAAAGGCTGTTGCTAACAAGTGGCTAAATGAGACTACAGAGTGTCATCACACTGAGTCACACTTCCGCGTTGGCCTACACAAAAACATTATCCCTGGGGCACTCTATTTTCAGGTTTTTTTCAGGATTCTTTCACTCTGTTGTACCAGAGCTGCTTTGGTTTCCCTGACTTAATTTAAGTAGAAGTAATTGCACTTAGTTTAAACCTTTAATAGAGGGAAAACAAAAAGTTTTTAGTAAAATAACTCTTTCCTTTTGAAAGGGGAACATTGCATGGCGTGTACGTCATGACTTAAAAAGGCAGAGAAGTCCCATTTCAAAATAAGTTGTTCTAAATCTTAAAGAGGAAGCAACAAAATAAAGTGAAAAACAAAGTAAAATGCAGGTTTCATGTCTTTTCTTTACTGACTGCCCGTTCACTGTGAGTGGTCTCACATTATCCAGTCCAAACTGTAAGGGAAAGCTGTCAACATTTCTACCTTGTAATGTATGAACGTGCAGCCGCAGTAAATCAGGTATAAGTAAAAAAAAATGCTGCAGAATGTGGAGCGTGGTGGTGCTGCTCATCATGTTATTGCAGCATCCTCGGTTTGACCCTATCTGACTCAGTTTTGTTTTTTTCAACTCTTTGCTGTTTGTTAACGGCAGAAAACATTTCCACAGAAGCATGTTTAGATGCTACAGAAAGTAAAAGAACAGACAAAATTACTCAACAGCAATTACGGCTGTAAATATAAATAGTTTATCTGAACTTTTTATCAAGGTATCTGTGAATGCCGAGACACAGACAGCTTATCTTCTGGTGGTTTAGATGTAGAGATCCGGTGCTAGCTGCCATGGCAGGAAGGATCGGCCCTGCTGAAGTGTCTACAATGTTGAATCTCCACCAGCTCCAGGACTTTAACCTCACAAGTCAAAAGTATCATTTTCATGTTTATTTTCAAGTCTGTTATCTCTAACCGTCCCTGTCCCTGTCGTTTCTCCAGGTCACGTGGACTTTACCATTGAAGTGGAGCGAGCGCTGCGCGTGCTGGACGGAGCCGTGCTGGTGTTGTGTGCGGTGGGGGGAGTCCAGTGTCAGACCATGACTGTGAACAGGCAGATGAAACGCTACAACGTCCCCTTCCTCACCTTCATCAACAAGCTGGACCGCATGGGAGCCAACCCTAGCAGAGCCCTGCAGCAGATGAGGTACATTACACTAACAGGGCACATGTACTGTCATGCATACGTACCAAAGTGCTCCTGATCAGCTACACATAGAGTCATCAGACACAGTCAGAAGTACAATGTACACCAATCAGCCAAAACATTAAAACCACTGACAGGTAAAGTGAATAACATCGATCATCTTCTTACAGTTCAGTGTTCTGCTGGGAAACTTTTGGTCCTGGCATTCATGTGGATGCTCCTTGACATGTTCCACCTACCTAAACACTGTTGCAGACCAAGTACATCCCCTCATGGCAACAGGACTCCCCCATGCAAGACAGTGCGCCATGCCCAAGAGCTCAAGGCATTTACCTCGCCCCCAGATTCCCCAGATCCCAATCCGATCGAGCATTTGTGGGATGTACCCGTGCCAGTTAGATACCACCAATCCACAACGTGGCCTCTTTGGATCGTACTTGTCTCTGACATGTCAGGGCATGGACACAGGACCTCTGGGGTGTGTCCTGTAGTGGCTGGCACCAGGGCGTCGGCAGCGGATCCTTTGAGACCTGCAGATTGTGAGATTTGTGCCACCTGATTTTGTGCCAGTTCGACACCTTGAGATCGTTGTCATGATCCTAAAGCCACTCCTGAGTAGTTTTTGCAGTGTGACATGGTGCATTGTCTTATTGTGAGAGGCACTGCCATGAAGGGGAGGGGTACTTGGTCTGTGATGGTGTTTGGGTGGGTGGAGAGTGTCTAGTGGCATCCACATGAATGCTAAGACCCAATGTTTCCCAGGAGAACATTGCACTGTAACAAGATGATTAATGTTATTCACTTAATCCCCATGGTTTTAATGTTTTGGCTGACTGGTGTATCTCTCAGCTTTTTAATGTAACTTCTGCATGTGTCCTGTGTGCCTCTCCTAATCTTTTGCTAATTTACTAGACCAAACAAAAGATGTGGATGCAAGAAAAGTAGCAGGGAGCCTGGCTTCAGACTCATGCAGCTGTGTTTTACAAACAGTAACAGACTGAAGCTGACATGAAATCATCATTCCACAAACAATGTTACAGTCAGCAGTGGTTTTCCTTCCTGTATTTTGTTCTCACCTCATCACCTCAGACTTCTTCTTTATCTTCCTCAGAACCAAACTAAACCACAATGCAGCCTTTGTGAGCATCCCCATTGGCCTGGAGGATAACATGCGTGGCATCATCGACCTTGTGGAGGAGCGGAGCATGTATTTCGAGGGGCCTTTTGGGTGAGGGATTCCCCTTGTGGTAGCTTTATCATAAAGAGATCTGTTTCTGTTTAAGTTTAAATTGGTCATTTTCATCTGCACTGTAATTGATGATGTAAGTGATTCTTGAGCAGAGAGAATAATTTGCCATAAATGAGACTAACTGAAGCTTGGTGGCAAAAATCCTCAAATTAATTTCTATCCCTGTTTCACAACTTCCAAGATTCTGTTCCTGATCAAGATGAAGCTGATTCACACCGTTTCTTCCTCTCTGCAGTCAAACTCTCCGCTATGATGAGATCCCGGCAGATTTCCGCGCTGAGGCTGCAGACCGCAGGGAGGAGCTGGTGGAGTGTGTGGCTAATGCTGATGAAATCTTGGGAGAGATGTTCTTGGAGGAGAAGATTCCAACTACAGAGGAGCTGAAGGTTTGTGTCTTTAAAGAAAGAGAACGTGTGTTTTCAGATAATTATAAAACAGCCATCAGTGTTTATGGAGAAGTGCTTGTCTGTTTTTGTTTTCAGTGACACAACACTGAGCCAAACGAATCTCTCTCAGTACAAGGATTAGCACTTCACTTCCTGTCATGACTCATAGTTGACACATCATAAGTATAAAAAAAAGCTTTTCACAATAATTTCTTGACATCACAAGTAAACAAGATGAAAGACTCTGCAGCCACGCTTGAGCTAAGTGCTAACATCAGCATGCTAACAGCTGGTATAATGTTAACCAGGTTCACCATTTTAAGCCCCTTTTACACTGCCTCATCTAGGCAGCAATTTTACATGTAATTTTGCCTCGCCGTGCTGTGTTAACTGTAGAGAGATATCTGTATAAAAATGCATAGAAGGCAAGTTCTTGGCAATCTGTCTCATAGTTGTCAAGACATTTCATTAAAAGCCAAAAATATTAACTAATCCAATCAAAACTGAAACGGCAATCCGTCACTACTCTCTGAGATATAACAGTCTGGACCAAAGTAGTGACCCTAGCCATGCTAATAAAGATAAGGCATCTGTAAGGGCGACCTCTGCCTCATCAGGTAGAGTGTGCGCCCCATGTAGGCTGCGTCCTTTGTAGCGGCCTGGGTTCAGTTCCAACCTGTGGCCCTTTGCTGCGTGTCATCCCCACTCTGGCACCCCCTTTCCTGTCACCTGCTAGCTGTTGTGTAATAGAGGCAAAAGCCCTAAAATTAACCTTTAAAAAAAGGCATCTGTGAGATTTAGTTTTGACCAATATTTTCTTAAAACATAGCATTGAGCCTCATTCACAAATCTGTGCTTTAACCATGCGTCTGAATGTTTACCACTCAAATCTGGGATTCGTTAGTATTTTCTTACCTGAATTTGTTCATGCTTTGCAAACAAATTTAGACTTGCCTCATAACATGTGTGCGCACAGATGATAAAAGCCCGGCTGTCTGGGAAAATAAATACACCTTTTAGTTAGATGCACAACATATTGAAACAGCATTCATCAAAAAAAAAAGCTTTAATAGACAGCAATATTTAAAGCTTTCAATTTCCTAACCCATCAGTCAAATGTATTAAATAACTATGAAATTAACTTTAATTTCTAAAAAATTTATCCTCATCTGTTATTATCATACAATGAGGTATATGGAAATGTCTGTATTGAAATGTAACACCTTTGGTTTTCATTATTTTTATTTACTTGGCCTATAATGATCGGCTGGTCCCACCAATTTCTAGTGCCATGAAATTATTATTATTATTGTTGTTAACAGGCATCTAGGTTATGTAATAGATTCTGATCAACCTCATGCACCAATCGTATTTTCTTGTGTAGAGAAATAGGGATGTGGCAGTATGCTGATTGCAAATAATGGCCAGGTGTCTGTCAACATACAGATGGCGGTAATAACAGAATTGCCCCGTGCGCATGTATCATGAATTTGATTGAATTTGTATTTTTGACGTCCTAACTTATTTTGTGTGCAAAATTAGATCACTTCTACGCGCTTATTATTGAATGAGGCCCAATGTCTTTTCATTTACAGGTCCAGTGTGTAGGAGATAAAATGACTATGTTTTCATTAGTTGATAATCACCTGAAAATGGGAATCATTGTGTTTTCGTTACCTTAGAATGAGCCTTTTATATCTACCAGAGATATTGGATGAAGGCAGATACCCAACTGTAGGCTTATCCAATGTTAAGAAAACGATTACTCTTCCTGTCTCCTAAGTGGGCGTGGTTAGCTCTCCCTCCAATCAGAGCCTGTTCTCCCTCAAAAGGCCCTCTTCCTTAGAGTCCGCCATGGTCTTCTACAGTAGCCCAGAACAGCCAAACCAAACACTGGCCTCAAAGGTCACACATGTTGAGACCTTAATTTCAGCAGTGGAGACCTTCAAAAACCATTTAAGTTCTTTTATTGAATATGTCTAAATTGGGACATGAACGCTGTGTATGAATAAAGAATAAACATAATTTTGTTGCCCAACACTCAATCTCTCGTTATGTCACTGTTTTCCAGGCTGCGATCCGCAGGGCCACAGTGCAGCGTCTCTTCACTCCAGTGTTGGTGGGCACAGCGTTGAAAAACAAGGGGGTCCAGCCTCTACTGGACGCTGTCCTGGATTACCTGCCGAACCCCACTGAAGTCAAAAACTATGCTATCCTCAATGAAGAGTGAGTATTGACCAAAGTTACTCTATGTTATCTATCATGAGGATTTTTTTTGCACTAATGCCGGTGTGTTTTTGACTGTGTTAGAGATGGCAGTGAAACATCAAAGATTCAAATGGACCCGACAAGAGACTCCTCAAACCCCTTTGTTGGTCTGGCCTTCAAACTGGAGGTACGATACTATTCCTTTTCTTTAATTCTGCATTTTAGCTTAACAGGAAGGTCTTAATCTGCTTTGTTGTTTCCTGTTGTGTTTCTCATTATCAGGCGGGGCGGTTTGGCCAGCTGACATACGTGCGGGTGTACCAGGGCTGTCTGAAGAAGGGGGAGTACATCTACAACACACGCTCGAGCAAGAAAGTCAGAGTTCAGAGGCTCGTGCGCCTCCACGCCG
The DNA here is from genome assembly GCF_006386435.1 of Epinephelus moara. Taxonomy (NCBI): domain Eukaryota; kingdom Metazoa; phylum Chordata; class Actinopteri; order Perciformes; family Serranidae; genus Epinephelus; species Epinephelus moara. Next base: position 22,721,932 of record NC_065507.1, read on the forward strand.
ACCAGATGGAGGTGAGAACAAGCCGTACATCAGCAGGCTGTCAGAGGTCACAGTTTTCCATCCGCGGTTTGCAGTTTAAGCAGCAGAGGAGCATGACTGGTCAGAATGGTTAGGTTCCTCTTTTGGCACCAGTCAAGTGTGGAGATAACAAACCACATCCCCCATGGCACCAAAGTTTCCATTCTTCTTATATCAAAACAAAACATGAAGCTGTTTATTATTCAGGCCAATATTTCAGTCATCAAGTATGACTTTTCAATCAACCCAGTCTTGAAACATAAGCATCTTGTCCTCTTATGTATTTTTTTTATCTGTGCTGTTTTCAGGATGTGGATCAAGTTTATGCAGGAGATATTTGTGCTCTGTTTGGGATTGACTGTGCCAGCGGAGACACTTTTACATCCAGGACCAGTGCCAATCTCTCCATGGTAACTTAATAGAAATTATTCTTCTTTTCTTCTTCCCTCCAAGATATGAGGAGAATCTTGTGTTCAATTGTTATTGTGTCTCCAGGAGTCTATTCACGTCCCAGAGCCTGTCATTTCCATGTCAATGAAGCCCACCAACAAGGTAAAAAAACACTTTAATTTACTTGTAAGTATTGTAAAAATCTATTCAGCCATTAACTCTTCTCACCTCTTGTTATTCCTCTTCCAACCAGAACGATATGGATAAATTCTCCAAAGGCATTAACCGTTTCACCAGGGAAGACCCGACGTTTAGGGTGCATTTTGACACTGAGAGCAAAGAAACCATCATCTCGGGCATGGGCGAGCTGCATCTTGAAATCTACTCCCAGGTACCTAGTTAGAAGATGTTCTGCACGTTTAAAAGTGTACAGTGCAGGAATTGTCGTCTAGCCGGCTCGTGCTTTTTATTAAGTCTGAATGTCACCTGCGCGCTGTGCCCAGACACGTCCCGAACACGACAAAATAAGAAGAAAATAAGAGCCTCTACAGTAAAATACACCACCACACTCTTCTAGTGGGTCATAAGTGATGATTGAGAGGGATTTCTGTGAGTCTATACATTGTTTTTTAAAGGAAAATCCTGCAAAGTATATCTTTAATACATGATATCCTGCAATAAAGGAGACACATCCTGACATGTTTAATCGTTCTGATGGTGCTTTGTATCCAATTAGTCTTGATTTGTGGAGGTTTGGAGCTGTCAGGTGTAACCAGGGTCTCTGCAAGTCCTTTGAAGGTCTAAAATCTGATAAATATTAGGCCTTAAAAGTCATTTAATAGTTTTAAGTGACGTCTTAATTGCCTAAAAATTTTTATCTAATTTAATTGGTCTATTTTTTAATTTCCTTTTGTCAAAATGATTTACACAAAGTCTACATTTCAGATGTAAAAAGTCTTTAGACCTACCACTAAACCTAATACCTGGCACTTATCTGTCTGCAAAGTATATATTAATAAAATATATATTAACCTAACACACCCTTGCACAGGACCATATACATACTACTTACCTTTGTACTTAGGTAGGTGAAATGTCTTTAAAAGCATTACATTTAATTGTCTGACACCGCCATTTGGTGCTACTTTGTCTGTGGCAAGTACCAAAAAATGTTGATATGTCTGAGGTTCAGTGTTTCTGGAGTGAAGCTCTAGCTGAGATCTCCAAGCCGTCTCTAAATGGGATTTATCAATCCTGAAAAAAGTTTTTAGTCATGTATGAATAAAGTGTGACTTTGAAGCTGATATATCTGACCCATGTTTTTGTTGTTTCAGAGGATGGAGAGGGAATACAATTGTCCCTGCATCATGGGAAAACCCAAAGTGGCTTTCAGAGAGACGATCACCAGTCCTGTACAGTAAGTGCTGATCTCCTAAAACACACACACACACACACACACACACACACACACTGAACAGTGTAAACAGAGGCAACAGTCTGTATAAACAGTTTATTTTGGCTAAAATACAACAGCAACCAAAAGTATTACAAACACAGCACCATGTAAGCATGTCATCATTACATGTGATGGCTTTCTGCTTGCAGCCTTTATGCTCCAATATTTGAATATAAGGTGTGAACATCAATATGTTGTTTTTGGTTGTTAAAGCAGTGTGATGGATGTCAGCAGTTCAGTTTGTGTGTGGAGGTTTTTGACACTCGTGGCAGTGCGGCAGCTGCTCCATCTGTAGCACTTTGACTCCCTCTGGAGGAGACCAGGTGAACAGCAGCTTCCAGTGAATGATTTCCTGAAAGAAATAATGCAGATTGTCAGATTATCAGGGGGTAATAATTATATTATAATAAGAGATATCAGACAGTAAAACTGTATCACATTGTGCATATCTAGCATGAGAGTAAGTGTCCCAAGATGCCACTAGTGCTGAAGTTATTACCTGCTTTAGTAAAGGATTATAAAACAAGTGTTTACCTGTGACACCATCTCATGCAGAAGTGTGTGACAGTCAAACTTCAGCTGGTCGTTCTCACTCGCCTGCAGCAGATAAAGGAAAAATAAGCCAATATTAGACACCAAGTCCAATACAGCTGTTACATCCTCGGTTCATTTGCAGCTTCCTTTATGTCATTATTATCCATCTCTTTACTTATCAGTCGAGGATTAATGAGCAGATTTAATGACAGACAGAAGAAACCTACCAGCTGAGTGATGTTGGCCACCTGAGCCATGTTGTACACAGTGTTTTCAGTGGATTCATTCAGCATGACGAAGCTGGAGGCCACGGTGCAGAGGTGCCAGAAGGGCTCCATGTCGGGCTCAATGTGACCATGGCTGTCTGTCGGTCAGAACGTCAGTGTGTTACATACATATACTGTAGGCTATGCTTGTCTGTATCCTGGAGATTTCACCATCAGGGGTCAAAATGTCAGCCATTTGTGTTGCGTTAATATTCTTCAGAGAGACACTGAGGTCACTCAAAAACCACAAATACTAACAGTGATGAAATTCCCAAAAGCTGCAATTTCAAACTGCCAATGTTGTGCAAGATGTGACTTTGTGCGGTGACTAGCAGCAGTTTTGTTTTCCTGTACATACCAGGTAGATATTCTGCAGACACCGGTGTTTGGCTCCCCTTGTACTTTTGGTATAAGGCCTCTTCTTGAGCTTTACTGTTATTTGTAAGGAGATCCCCACACGAGGCCTGGACCTCTGGCGAGCGCTGTGGTTCTCCCTTTGGAAACAAAACCTCCGCAGAGCATTTCTCTGTAGTCTGGATCAGTGTTTTAAAAAAAGGAGGGGTTAGTGGATTAAAAATGAGCAAAGAAAGGAAAGGCAGGTTTGGCAATAAAAAAAGGTGCTAGTATTCCTCATAAAGGCGTAGTCCATGTGTTAGCATGGCAGCCAGTGAGTCAGGGTTTGACCACATTGCCTCATTTTATCGTCTGTTTAGTTAAATCTCGTAAAACCTGTTCACTTTAAAGTCAGAGATTATCTGCTTTAAACAAACTGCCTGAGAACCCGGTGCAATAAATAATCATATCTTACATTGCTGATTCTCTCTCGCACTGAAATCTCCAGCTGATACTTTCTCCCAGAGTCCACATCCTAAAAGAGAAATCAGAAATAACCACAGTTGACAGAAGATAGAAAATTCACTGTGAACTTAACAATAACAGTTAAACTTCAGCTGACCTCTGCGTTTCCGCTGTGGACTTCATGCATGCCGAACAGCCTGTATGGAGAGCCGTGGCGGGTGTTGAGGTAGTGCTGGACCACCTGGGCTGCCCTGCGAGCCGGGTAGTGATTGGGGTTCAACTCTCCAGTCGCCATCACCTCTTCAATCTCTTCATCCACTAATACTTCCTGTTGTTATTCCAGAGGAGACAAGAAAGCACAGTCAGTGAGAAAGGAAAGACAGTATTTAAGCAGAAACTGCAGTAATGAACAGGGATGGGCTTCAGATCCCTGGGGGACTTTGCCCTCAGGTGTCTGCAGGGTGGAGCTATTTCTCCAGTTGGTTTGTCTCCACATAAAAACTAAATAAAAAGCTTTAGACACAAGGACAGCTTCACTGAGCGAAGTGAAAAGGATAGTAAATATGAAGAAGCCTTGGAAACAGCACATGGTGAAGAGGTGCACAGCTGAAAGATGAATTAAATAAAGGAGTCTGATCTTGCCTGTAACTGAAATGCTCCAACCTCCCAGCCTGTAACTTTGCCAGGTGGAAAGTTTTATCTGACTGGCGCTTCTCATGGGAGTGGAAAGATCACTTCTCACTTCCTATTACACCAGAGCTCTTTGAGGACTGCCCCCTTTTCTTTTAAAGAGACAGAGCTCTTTCCTGTTTGTTCTGCTCCCCTTCGAATCAGCTTTACACAACAGGCAAATGTGGATCAGTGCTGCTGCCGTCCACTATTTCAACTGCAACAAAATTATGAGGGACATTTCAAATGTCAGTAATTGATGAGCAAGAGATTTAATATATTTTATGACACACACCGATGTGTTTTTTTAAAAGGCAACACTGATGAGGTCTAATACTTTTCAGCCATACTGGTAGATGCCAGAGTCTTTGTGTAACTTTCTATTCAAGAAAATTTTCTGTCGCTAAAGTGACAGTTGTGGCATGTGATTTACTTCAAGAGAAAGACCAAGATGCCAAAAATCGTCTTTAATAATCGTGCACTAATGCCTGTAATACTTAAAGTTACTATTACTTGTACTTTTTGTAGTACCGATCAAAATTGTAAGAAATTCAAAAGTTTTTCTTGGCATTTATATTCATTCATTCATTTTCCCCTGTTGGGGTTGGCAGGGGCTGGAGCCTATCCCAGCTGACATTGGGCGAGAGGCGGGGTTCACCCTGGACAGGTCACCAGACTATCACAGGTCTGACACATAGAGACAGACAACCATTCACGCTCACATTCACACCTACGACCGATTTAGAGTCACCAGTTAACCTGCATGTCTTTGGACTGTGGGAGGAAGCCGAAGTACCCGGAGAAAACCCCACGCTGACACTGCTGCTGTGAGGTGACAATGCTAACCACTGCACCACTGTGCCGCCCATTTGCAGCTATAATGTCGCCTAAATTAGGTGTCATTTAGGTACTGACAGATGATGGTACTGTAATTTGATTGGTGCATCTGTTTTTTGACTGTTCAATATATCACTTTGATGCCAACAGCAACACAGACAGTGTGGCCTCCATCACCAATAGAGTTGCTCAAACACGCCTAAACACTCAGGACTCTGCTGGACAGATGATCCCAGTTTGTCATGCTGCCTCAGAATGTGGATATTTTGCCCCTTTTCTCTGCAGGTTTGACTTCACCCATAAGAAGCAGTCTGGCGGCTCTGGGCAGTACGGTAAAGTTATCGGAGTCCTTGAGCCTCTTGAGCCAGAGCATAGCACCAAGCTGGAGTTTGAAGACCAGACCGTTGGAACAAACGTCCCTAAGCAGTTTATACCAGCTGTTGAAAAGGTTTGTTTTTTAACTTAAATGTTGTCACAATGAAAGTACAGCTATATGGATGTTAAATCGAAGTGATTTGAACACAAAGTGAAAGCCATGCTCTTGTCTTTCATGGCTTGTTTCTTCCCATCGTGCTGCAGGGCTTCAGGGATGCCTGTGAGAAGGGGCCGCTGAGCGGGCACAAGATCTCAGGAGTCAGGTTCATACTGGAAGACGGAGCGAATCACTTGGTGGACTCCAATGAGATCTCCTTCATCCGGGCAGGAGAGGGCGCTCTAAAGCAAGGTGAGGGTCATGTTAGATCACACCTACTCTACCATTCATCTCTTTTGTTTTCAGCGTATATTAATGCTGGTTTCTATTTGCTCTCCTCAGCTATGGAAAAGGCCAACACGATCATCCTGGAGCCGATCATGTCTGTGGAAGTCGTAGCACCTCAGGAGTTTCAGGGAGCAGTCATTGCTGGTGTAAACCGTCGGCACGGTGTCATCACAGGACAGGATGGAGCTGAGGGATACTTCACTCTGTACGCTGATGTGAGTCCAGTTTGTCCACGCTTCACATACAGCTTCACACACAGCATTTATCTGCAGCCTTTTAGCGTGTAGCATTTGTTCTCACATACTTCATCACCATTTAATTTCATCCTGTTTTCCCCAACAGATTCCACTAAATGACATGTTCGGCTACGCCACAGAACTACGCTCCTGCACTGAAGTAAGTTTGACCTCACAACACCCTATATGTGCAGTATAACGGTTGTCCATTATAGTCTACGTAGAGTGAATGCTTTTCCCTGTGTTCATCAATCTCTAATTTACACTTTCAAAATTAGTCTGATACTGATATTAGTCTGATAACACAAGTTAAGACAAAGTGCTATTTAAACTCCTGTTTTAATAATACACAATACAGCACTGGCTTACACTGCTGAGCCAGAAGGCAGAGCTCTCAATTCACCAGTCCATCTGCGTTCTGACCCTCATCTGTGGTTGTGAGTTTTTGATAGTGACCGAAAGAATGACATTGTGTATACAAAGGGCCGAAATCCGTTTTCTCTGCAGGGTGGCTGGGCTCAGCCTTAGAGATAGGGTAAGGAGCTCGGACATCCACAGGGAGTTTCGGAGAAAGCTGCTGCTCCTTCGCATCGAAAGGGGTCAGTTTAGGTGGTTCAGACATCTGATCAGGATGCCTCCTGGGCGCCTCCCGTTAGGCCTGGTAGGAGGCCCTGGGCAGACCCAGAACACGCTGGAGGGATTATATATCTCATCTGGCCTTGAACGTCTGCTGAGCCGCAAAGTGTTGGGAAGAGGAAGTACCTTGATCAGCGTGCTGACTCTGTGACTCGGCCCCAGATAAGCAGATTAAAATGAATAGACGGACAATATGTTTAGTCTCCCTGATAGAGACCTCACACTTTGTGATACATTAATCTTGTATGGGTGTGTTTACTTAGCACTGTGCTTTACTGCTTCGGATGTTCAGTTCTAGCATCTGTTGATAAGAACATTGATTGGAAAAAAATACAGGGATTTGCATTGTCCCCCATATAGCCTGAGACTCCGCAAACCCCTCTCTGCTGCTCAGAAATCTTACTGTTTGGAGCTCATGGTATTAACTGAAGTAGACTCAGATGAGTATCAACATGGTGATACTGTGAGCTGCTCAGAAAGCTTTTGGTGAGGGAATCAAGCGAGCTGGATGTCGTCGAAAGCAAGATAAGAAGTATAGTGTGAGACTGAATGAACACAGACCCTACACAGAGTGCCTCTACGCCTGTACGTCACAGCCTGCAGAACAGCTCTGCCCCAACATGTGACTTATAAGTGAACCTAATCCAGACAATCACAACCAAATTCATACAAATATTCAGGTAACACTCTTGAGTTATGCAGTGATGTAGTTTTCAGAGAAGTTAACGGGACTATCTTATGGCTGTGTTCATCATTGTTTCCATGGACACCATTAATAAACAAGGCTGCATGTAAATTATTTTGACTTTTTCCTCACTTAATTACGTTTTGTTTTTGTTTTTTAATAAAAAAATAATAAACACATGTGGATAACAGTAATATAACATTATTACTTTAAACAGGTTCATTTACTTCCTCTTTGGGCAGAGATGTTTGACAATAGAACGTCTTCCATCTTTCTTCATAGGACTTAAGTTCTCTTTTTTTAGTTCTTTGGTAAACTGTACAGGAAATCCATTCTGTTACTGTAGGGTTACAGGTATACAGTTATTTAAAAATAAATGTCAGAATCTGAAAAACATTGCACTGTCTCAGCAGCGCAGCCTGAATATTTGAAGTTGTCTGAGTTTGATGTTAATTTTTATGAGCTACAGTAGCTAGCTACAATCGTATGGCAATTATTTCGGTACCCTGATGTCAAACATGGTCTGAAAAAGTGACTGAAACGTCTGGAATAGGGTTGCAGTAGTATAACAGTTTCACAGTATACCACTGGTAGAAAAATGAACAGTTATCATACTGTCTATATTTGCTCATCTATGGTATTAAAAATAAAATGCAACCGAACGCAGAGTCTCTTATTTTCAAAAGGGAGACTTGTCACATAAATGTCCTTAAAAAAAGGGTTTCAAGTTTAAATTATAATAAAGCGTATGTTCAACAAAAAATATATATATATATTTTCATTCTTTTAAAAGGAACATTGAAACTGATACCACTACTACTACTAATAGATCAATTGTGTAATACCATGACACAGCAATATTTTCATCGTACCGTCAAAATCTCATACCGTTGCAACCCTAGTATTTTGATATGAAACACGTGTAGGAACCCTGATTACAGAGGAGTCCAAACAACTTTTGTAGTACATTAGAATTTTACAAACTAACACCCTCTCTCATTGTTTATCCAGGGAAAAGGCGAGTACACCATGGACTACAGCAGATACCAGCCCTGTCTGCCAGCCTCACAAGAGGAACTCATCCACAAATACTTGGAGGCGACAGGACAGCTGCCTGTGAAGAAGAACAAGTGGAAGAGCTGAAAACTGTCAAATATACTCAGATGTGTACTACTGGACTTTAACACGACCGCCGACCCTCATCTTTACACACATTTCCTGCCCATCATCAACCGTGACTCGACAATGAGGCTTTGATTTGTGGAGCCATGAAAAACTGACACGTTACTCTTGTTTTGTAGTTGAAGCTACTTTTTCCCTCCCTGATGTTTGACCCCTGTTGGAAGCATATTTATTATCTTGATTTTAACACCATTTGACCTTGTTGGTAAGGAAAGCTCAGTGTTTTGATGTGAGCTTGTTATGGCTTTTGTACCATGTACAGAACGGCCCTGATGTAAGAATGAGTGCAGCAAAGATACGTCTGTCTTTTAAAGTTTGGTTCTGTACGGATTATTTACATGTCAACAAACAACTTCTTACAAACACTTGATTCTTGGAAACCCACTTCTTTTCTTGTGCAGCAGTATTCTGTGTGGTCATTTGTAGATCTTCTACATGAGCAGTACATTTGCACACCAGGACACACGATTACACACCAAAGTTATTGCAGCTAGTTCCTCCTCACCTGTCCAGTGATCTCATTTTCCTCCTCTACCTCTGGTACGCTGTTTGGATGAGCCGTCACGTCCACCGAGTCAGCTTCAGGCCTGACCGTCACAGTGGGGCTCCCAGTTACCCCAGTTAACACAGCCAGAACGACAACAACGATTCTCAGACTCATCATAGTAAGCTGTAAAACACAGATGCTGTGGAAAAGGGGAAAAACCACTTCTGTAAAGGAGCGCAGGAAGCAAACTGACCTTCCTGTCAGTGTGGAGTTATGTAACAGAGGAGGGAGGGAGCAGAGGGAAGAGGCTGTCCAGATCTTCCTGTCTTCCTGGCACAATCTGTTTATTTTTCCCCCCTCTTAACTAAACAAACTGCTTGGCTTTATCTGGCTCTGTTCTTCGTACGCTCTCGTGCAACTCACTTAAGCTGTCAGCCCCGAAATGTTTCAACAGCCTCACAGAAGAACTGATTAGTTTAGGAGCTGTTATCCCATTAGAGCAGCTGTGATTAATATGTTAGCTTGATGGGTTGCAGCCTCGCCTGGTCCTCAGTGTGCTGGATCTAATGTAGCAGGACGTTCACAGAGCCAAATTAAACATGTCCTGGCAATTAAAGGTAGTTAAAACGCAAAATCTACACAGTTTAAGATTTAAGATTATGAAGGAGAGTTGTGCAACATTTAGCTAATGCAGCGCTGTTAGGAAGAAAGCTAGAGCAGTCGGCTCATCACAAGGTCAAAACAACAATATAATTTATATGTTTTGTAATTTATGTCAAATCTGTTTGGTTAAAGAGGTAAATTGAGAGAAAGAAGTGAGATTCAGAGTTCATTCTTGACTTTGGACAGAGAAGTTGACAAAAACAATCTCACCATAAGGTCTGTTAGCAGCTGTTCTGGAGCAGTCATTCTCCTTATTTAACCTGAACAGTTATTTATTTATACAAAAATGTGTGCGGTGTTCCAACTTTGCAAAATTCTGGGAATATTCAAGGTGGCAACTTTCCATGGGAATTAACAGGAGATAAGTGGAATGAAATGGAAATATGGGTGTAATCTGCTCAGGCTGCTTTCACGTTATACGCAGTTAGAAGCAAACCTTTAAGCATTGGACAAGCCGACATAGGTAAAGATTTCAGAGGGGACGCAGTGGACACGTCCCCCTCAATATTTAGAACGTGCATTTGTCCCCTCCCGTAAAAAGTAAAAGTAGCAGCGGGCGATTATTTTTGACAAAATTAAAGACAGTCACACCATACACTGATGCAGAAAAGGCAGAAACTGATGCAGGAAATAAAGTGTGACACTTAAAATTTCCTAGGGAAATCCCAAACTCCTGGTTTCATATGTGCCCACCCCATGTTGAAACCTTTGCCCTTGAAGCAGACATAATTGTGAACCATTCTCATAGGACATAAAAATCAGCAATTTAGTTGTGCTGAACTTGAATTAAATAAGTTTACTAACTTCACTTTGTATTGAACTAATTAGATTGCAACAACAAAACACACCCCTGTTCCCATTTAACGTGATGCTGCTGGCAAATGATCAGTACATGTGATGAGGAGTGCATGGTTACAAATGAATAAAATGAGAATACTTTTCAAGTCAAGTCAAACTTTATTCTTTGAGCACATTAAAAAACAACTGCAGCTGACCAAAGTGCTGAACAGGCACCAAATACCAAAACAGATGAGACAGAAGCCCAAAAACAATAAGAATACAGGAAAACAATAAACATAATAGAGAACAAAATGCAGCACCACTGAAGATGAAGTCAGTTAAGGTGTTAGGCTCAATTGTTCGTCAATGAGAAGAAGTTGGTCTTCAACAGTGACTTAAAGGTTTCTGTAGTCTGAGCAGTTTTATTTGAGCAGGAAAGCTGTCCCAGAGTTTAGGGGCAACCACCGCTTTAGAAAACAGTGCTTCATGTTTTCTAAAGCAGCGTCAGACTCTCATCTTGGAACATAGAGCCTTGAACCAGTCTTTTCCTGACTGATTTTATTCTCTATTCTTGTTTCTCCTAAAACCTTTTTCTCCTGAACTTTTGCCAACTGTTTTTGGAGCACCAAAATATTCCCAGCAGATAAGACAGGAAACTTTTATGACACTTAATGTGTTCTACAAAATTAAAATTAACAAATGATAAACATGAAAACAAACATATCGAACAAAAACGCTTTTTATCATTACTGAGTCGCACTGTGTTGCAGTTAAAGAAGGAATACTTGACCCACAAAATGAGCATTAGTGACTGAGTCATGCCATGTCCTGAATTTGTGAAGACAATTTTTATTCATGCCACCACAGAAAATAGCGAACATACTGATTTATTTGATCGTAAGTGCTATATCGTAGGCAACTGGACTTGCTTGTGTTTCAAGGCCCTCATCCAAGAGGCTTCTTCAGTTCTAAATGACTGGTGCGGAGTTGCAGGCTTTAAACTCTGTGTGGGTGTGACCCCTTGCAGAGTCGTAGGGGTCACATGTGAGCTCTTGGTTACAATGTGACCTAAACGACTCGGAAACTAAGAGCTCACATGGGAGTGTATGACTGAATAAATGAGACTAGGATAATACTGCATGAGTTGTATGAGCGCTTGTAATGGAACTTTCTGTGCTCATTTCCATTGAGGCATGCAAGACAAAAGTTTTCCTCATGAATACAAGGTAACCCAGCATTACTAATTGATGCACAAATTGTCATTTAGTGGGTAAGGTATACCTTTAATGTAAGTGAAATCCATTGCATATAGAAACATCACTCATAAAAATAATCCCTCTTGTTGATAGTGTGCACAATATTCTTTATTACACAGTGGATGAACACTCTGTGGCCACTTCATTAGGTACACCTGTACTACTCTGTCATAGATTAGACATCATTTAAGTAGACTTGTATATACAGTTGTGGGCTATTAGATTTTACAGGTGTATCTACTAAAGTGGCCACTATGTGTGTATCCAAAGTTACTGGAAGACACTTTGTGTTACAGGCTCAACTAGATTTACCACTCTGCAGTTGTATGTGCCCGCGCCAGTCAAGTTTCTCTTACAAATTTGAAGAAATTCCCCTTTGAGGTGTTCTTGAGATATCATGTTCACAAGGATGGAAAGGACGGACGGACAACCCAAAAACATAATGCCTCCTGCCACAGCTTTCGCCGGCGCACAGGCATAAAAACTTCATTCAACACACAGAGCACATCTCAGTGAGCTTGCTCTTTTTCCTCCTCTTCTTCACACGAGGAACCTGATGAAAAACTGGAGCCCTTTGAGCGTCGTGTCTCCTTGTACAGTCTGTCTCTTGATTCTGTCGTCTTTCACATTCATGAGTGTTATTCCCCAGCTGCGCCTCCCGGGGCAGATTATCAATGAGCTCGTACAGGGTGAAGATGCTGAAGCAGATTTCATCGTAGGCTGTGCTGGTGCCGCACTCAAACAGGCAGGCGAAGGCCACAGCAGGCGGTGCACCAGGTAAGGGGGTCAACTCTAGATAGGCGAGGTCAGAGTAGGCGCTGGGGCCCTCATAGATCACCCAGGGGCCACGCCAACTGTCTGGGTCACGGGGAAACAGGCTGAGGAACACACCCAGATCCTTGCGTGCTGTGGTCCATGTTGGGTGGGAGTATACGACCCAGGTGGGGGTGAGGAAATCTGGATGATTGGTTGGCGAGGGGGCGGTGGAAGCAGAGGTGGTGATGTTTGGAGACGGCGAGATGGTGTGATTAGAGTTTGTCATGCAGGACGTCCAGTGTCTGGAGTGATGCACAGGTTGGTGCAAGTGTTGGTCAAGAGAGTGATATAAATGTAACGGGGCAGGAAATCCCACAATGCTGCCATGACAACCATTTCGAGGCTCCACCAGCCGCTGCACCAGCTGCCCCTCCTGAAACACAGCTCCATCATCCAGACTGAGGGCCTGCACTCTGTATCCCAGAGGACTGCGCGCATTACAGTACAACACATTGGTCCCGTCCTCTTCATCCACAGACACCATTTGACACTCCAAGCTCTCCGGCACTGGCACCGCCTCCCCGAAACGCCAGGTTCGCCCATGGGTGTCACTGTGGAAGCAGAAGGCGTGGGGACTGGTCTGGCAGAGCTGCCCGAAGCACTCTTTGCACTCAATGTGGTAGGCGTAGGCAGGAATCAGGAGACGGCCGGACTTCAGTTGGATGCCGTGGCCCGGGCCGAGAGCAAATGTGGCCCATTCTGCAGGGACACATTCAGAGGACACACATGGATGAACATAAGGGGTCAATACATGATACTTAAAGGGTAGTTTCACATAATTAAGTATTACTTAAAAATATATCTCACAATATCCTTACATCTTAACACTGAAACTGTTTTGGGCCAGTGTTATTTTCCCAATCTCTTACACTGAAATCAAGTTAGGGAGGGATCTTATTTAGTCAGGACGGAGAGTATGGACAATTACAGCGTCCTAAAACAATTTCAGTGTACATAATGAGCATGTGACTATTGTTTTGAGCCATAAAGGCTTTGTACAACTTTTTACACATATGCAGCATTGATGTCAGTGTTTTAAGTTCCCTTAAAAAGACAACTTCCTGTGTTTCCCTGACCTTTGATCGTATCTCCTATGACCCTTTTGGTGAGGTCGGTGAGATGACTCCAGGTGTCTCCATCGTCGGTGCTGCAGATGTAGCACAGACGGGTCACGTTCTTCCCCGTCACCAGCTGATAGGACTCTGAGGTGTGGCCGAGGACAGCGATGAAGAACAAGAAGAGAGTACCTGTGAACTCATCGTACACTGGGCATGGGTTCATGGAGCGGTGGCCTGGCAGGAAAGCAGTGCCCAGGACACGCATGTCCTCCCACTGCAGACAGAGAGAGGAGAAAAGGAGATAAGAGAAGAAGAGCGTAAAATACCACATTATGTTTAAGCAGATCGAGTCCCTGAGAGGCAACAAAGACAAACCCAAAGCAAAGGTGTCTGTAACATTTAAATTAAAGGGGCAGTTCACATATTTTCTCCCCTTTGACAAAGTAGCCTCATCTTTTTTTCACTTAAATCTTTATTAAAACATTTTTTTGTGAAATTGACATGTCAGTTAAAGAAGCATAATAAAAAGATGAAATAAGTGAAAAACAACAAGAGCTAATGAGACAAAGACTGCTTGGGTAAATCCACATTATTACAACCTTAAGGATTAGTGTATCTATTGATAATTATTCCAGTCCAGTGTCGTCTTTCTGAGTCAATTTTTCCCATTTTTTTTCTAGTTGTGCTTCTTGTAGTCTCAGTATTTTGGAATCAGTAGTCTGTCAATTAAAAAGATTTCTTCCACAGTTGTTAGCCATTGGTCCTTCGTGGGTGGTGTTTCTTTACACTGATTCCTATTGATAGCTTTCTTGCTTGCTCCTAGAAATATTTTGATCAAATATCTTTAACTAGCAATAACATCTTCTTCAGAAAATGTACATAGATAAAGCACTAAACACCTGTTAGTACGTGGTGGTCTATATCAAAAGAGGCTGCACATTTTAAAGAAGCTACTTTAGTCTTTTCAGGGCACGACAGACCCAGTGGCTCAACACTGACCTCCACGTAGTTCCTGTAGAAAGTGCCTTTCCTCATCACCAGCAGATGAGCCTCAGAGTCTGATGGGCTGAGTCTCTCCTCACAAAAGGCCAGGAAGGACCTGGAGCGGGGCAGGTAGAGCAGTGCTGGGACTCTGTACGTCACTCCGTTGGGCTCCTTGTGGAACAGCACCAACCTCGCTGGGAAATAGGGCGACCTCATACTCTCTGGTGTATAAATATTTTAAAGTAACTTCAAGTCTTCTGAGAAGGAGCTGGACAAAGATAAACACACATAAACGTATGTCTTTTACAAATAGGGAAATAGGTTAAAAAATACCTATATTGTTTAATAGTAGATATATAAATGCCTACAAGTCAAACTGTTACTGTAAACTGTAAACAGGGTTACAAATAATTGACACAATGAGTCTGACTCTAAGATATGTCACTTACCTTATTTCAGCCTTTACAATAGACCAAATAGAAATAGAAAAAGCATCCTGTAAGCGGTGTCTGTCCAGGAAACCTCCTGACAAATTCACACTGCCTATTTTGAACAACTGCTGTATTATAGAACACATATCTATTGGCTCAGTGAAACCTTCCTGTGCAATTGCATTATGAATTACACAGAAAGAGGAAGTAGCATCAAATGCAAGGGTCACGGGCAGAAAAAGATTAATGCCTGCAGAGTACTTACATTCAAAGTGCCCTGTTAGAGCTGCTGCTTCTCTGTGAGGATATACAGTATGTGTCAGCGTTTGAATGTTGGGTCGACAGTGTAATGTGTCTGTGTGTGTGTGTGTGTAATTAGTTTGTGGGGGTTTGAAAGCCATGGCCTCTCCTCTCTGTTCCCCATTCACTGCGGCAGTGTGGCATGCTGTTCACTGACCCAGAAATGGACTGCACTCATCAGATCTACAGCTTTGGATGAATCAGCAGAGAGCAGCTATTGTGGAAATGAAGGCCCACTGAACAATGATTTGATGATCTACCTCCTCTGTGTCCTGTGTGTGCTTTGTTCTCTCATTTTCTGCAGAATGTGTTGCAACTAATGCCTTTAAAGTAGGAGCCAATTTGTATGATATAACACCAAGTCAGTTAAACTTCAGGGATACCAATCTGTTCATTTAGAAAGCACAAGTGATTGTGAATCAGTTTCACCTGCTTTGGTGCAAATGAAAGTGACAACAGGTGCAATGGAGAGGCAAAAGCAAGACAACCCCCAAAAAGGGAATGGTTTTACATGTGGTGGCCACAGACAGTTGCTCTCTCCTCATCCTTCCTGACGGATTCTTCTCTAGCTTTGTGTTCTGCTAGTGTCCTTGTCACTACTGGCAGCATGAGGCGGTACCTGCAGCCTAATCAGGTTGCACAGGTAGTCCTGCTGTGTCTCCCAGCACAGTCTCAAGAGCATGGAGGAGACACCAGGAGACCAGCTGTTACACAAGGGGAGCTGGACAGGGCCGTAGAAGGACATCAACCCAGCAGCAGGACCAGTATCTGCTCCTTTGTGTGAGGAGGAACAAGAGGA
Organism: Epinephelus moara; assembly: GCF_006386435.1. Lineage (NCBI taxonomy): Eukaryota > Metazoa > Chordata > Actinopteri > Perciformes > Serranidae > Epinephelus > Epinephelus moara. The sequence continues at coordinate 22,737,973 of NC_065507.1, forward strand.
GCACTGCGAGAGCTCTACAAAATGACCTCCAGCAGGCTACTGGTGTGCATGTTTCTGACCAAACTGTCAGAAACAGATTCCATGAGGGTGGCATGAGGGCCTGACATCCTCTAGTGGAACCTGTGCTCACAGCTCAGCACCGTGCAGCTCAATTGGCATTCGCCAGAGAACACTAGAATTGGCAGGTCCGCCATTTGCGCCACGTTCTCGTCACAGATGAGAGCAGGTTCACACTGAGCTCATGTGACAGGTGTGAAAGAGTCTGGAGACGGTGTGGTGAACGTTATACTGCCTGTAACATCACCCAGCATGACCGGTTTGGCGCTGGGTCAGTGATGGTCTGGGGAGGCATATCCTTGGAGGGTCACACAGACCTCCCTGTCATAGCCAACAGTACCCTGACCCTGTACCCTGTTAGGTACCAGGATGAAATCCTCAGAGGGATTGTCAGACCTTATCCTGGTGCTGTGGGCCCCTGGGTTCCTCCTGGTGCAGGACAGTGCCCGGCCTCATGTTGCCAGAGTGCGTAGGCAGTTCCTGGATGACGATGGTATTGATGCTATTGACTGGCCCTCTTGTTTCCCTGACCTAAATCCAATTGAGCAGCTATGGGGCGTTATGTATTTGTGCATCTGACGCTGCCAAGTACCACCACAGACTGTCCAGAGCTCACTGATGAGAGTGCATACAGGCATGTGGGGGCCATACACAATACTGAGTCACATTATGAGGTGCCATGATTAAATCAACACAAGGTGGATCAGCCGATGATTTAAATTTTTCCAATTTAATTTTTGGCTTGATGTTTGAGGTGTCAAAATAAAGAGAAATAGAAATCTTTACCACAGTCCCTGTTCCTTGTTACTATTAATAAATTTATGATCACACTCTTCATGCTCAAAACCTACAAAGATATACTTACGGTCAATTACAATATTATACTTAGTTTATTATTACTATTATATTATTATTATTATTATTATTATTATTATTGTTATTATACCTAGTCCCTCAGTTGAGACGCTAAACGCAGGACATTAAAAATAAAACACCTTACGCTCATACATGACGTCATCAACGAGCGACCCGACCCCACATGGCAGGCTGCTGAAGTTTTGACATAACTTGCTAAGGTAGCGTAATTCTGCCGTCTTGACCTTATCGATAATGTCACAGCACTGATATATATTATTTTAATCAGCAGACAAACAAATGTTTATTATCGCAGTCAGACCGTCAGCTGGACAGGAAGTTACGTGTTAGCTTTTAGGCTAACAAGTTAGCAGAGCTGGAGCTTGTTTGGTTTCGTCAGGTTTGACATTTGCAGTCTGTTGTCGCTCCTCCTGCAGAAACCATTTTATCTTTAAATGTCTGTCATGTTTGCCCGTCTTTTTAGAAAATAGGAGTGTAAACGCTGATGTTTGTTTTTGATGTTTTTTCTCATGTAAACATGAAAACATCCATCATCAGTTGTTAGTTAATTATTAGCAGTGGTGGAAGTACCAGTAGTGCACCGTGAAAATAACGTTACTCCACTACAAGTAAAAGTCATGCGTTCAAAACTTGACCTGATGTACGTGTTATGAGCTATATATACTTTAAGTGTAGAAAGTAACGTTACTCATTGTGCTGTAATGTGTTCCTGTCAGTGTTTACTATCACAGTAGCCTATGTGTTGGATTAGTGTCGCTGCTGCATTAGTGTGTATGTTGCATTTTAGATGTTGCTGTAGATGTTTACCAGTACTGACAATAACCACAATACTTAAAAATTGAATATTTATATCATGTAAATAAAACACATATAATAATACTGTGTAAATAATCCAGCTCCTTTTAATTTTTGTTGTTGCTTCCATTCAGGGGTGTGCCACATCATCTCGTTTAAGATAATACCAGTATAATTTTAATATCATATGAAAAATTCATGTCATGATACTTGCGATATTTAGACTTGTTGACAAATTGACGTGATACTGTAACCCATGGCAACAACAAGCATGGCTGTACTCTTCTGAACAGTTATGGTTACAGACTCACTGTCCACCTCCCTACACACATATTTTGAGTGTAATTAATTAGAAAAAAGAGAAAAGACACATGATAATCAAAAGTTAGGAATTTGACAAATAGCATCTTATTTTTGATAATACAGGGTGTCTACAGGTCCTTACCAACAATAAGGCCTTAAAAGTCATTAAATAGTCTTACATTTGAATTTGTAAGGTCTTAACTACTAGAAATATTTGATCTATTTTCCTTTATCGGTTTTTTAATTTCTTTTTGTGAAAATGAGTGAAGCCTTTCTAAGTAAAAGTCCACATTTCTAATGTGACAGATCTTTAAAAACTATTATACTGTCTGTTACTTCATACTTGCCCTTACCTGTTGGCAAAATGTAGACTGACTGAACTCACTGTAATAACCACATTCCTACATAACACTTACCTCTGCACAAGACCGCATATATCTACTGCTTGCCTGCAATGCTTAAATAAGTAAAACATGATTTTAAAACATGATGACGTCCTGAATTTGGCTAAAAGGTGTCTTGAACGGGTCTTAAAAAGCGTTAAATTTAACTGTGTGATACCTGTAGATGCCCTGTTATTATTAGAATACTGTGATCATGAACTCTTTCGGCCATGAGAATCGTGTAGTGAAAATAATAATATATGTCAGCTCTACAACACATAAAGAAACACGTCATCCTTCAGTTCATCACAAACATTCAAAATCAACACATCAGGAGATACATGGTTTTCTCTGGACAGGAAGGGGCTGTAATCTGAAAAGTAACTCAAGTTGTCAGACAAATGTAGTGAAGTAAAAAGTACAGTATTTACCTCTGAGAGTGGAGCAAAAGGATGCTGTAAAGTTGTATAAAATGGACATACACAAGTACCTCAGCTTTGTACCTAAGTTACATTCCACCACTGATTATTAGATACATCTAGCTAAAACTAATTAGGAGTACTAAACAGCCCTGCAATAAATCTGACCTTCAGGAAGGTTATAATCAGTTAAGTGCTGCAGTCGATGTTTATTTTCATTATTAAGTATTCGGCTAGTTATTTATTGAATAATTTACTTTATTTTTAGTCAATGAAATACCAGAAAGAGTGGACATTGCTCTGCCGAGCACAAATTGACATATTCAGATTTCTGTTTTTGTTCAATCAACTGTCAAAACCCCCCAAATATATTTAGTTTACTTGCATAGAAAAAGAGCAGTCAGTGTTATTTAAAAAGCTTTAATGTGTAATGATTAACTCTGGCTTGTAAAACAAACTGCCATTAACTGATTGTCAAATTGCCGGCGGTTAATTTTCTGTTGACCACTTAATTATTAATCTCAGTTTTAAATCAGCATTTGTTGAAACTGTTCTTCGAGAAATGTTGACTCGAATTTATAGTCAATGTTGAGGCTGCAGTTTAATATTCGTATCTTTCTCAGCATGGCCAGGCAGTGGTCTGAGGGCCACTCCACATCCATCCTGTGTGTTGGAGCGTCTCCAGGCCCCGAGGGTTTCCTCGCCTCAGGCTCTGAGGGTGGAGAGGTCACGGTGTGGAGCCAGGAGGGGACCATCATAGGCCGTCTCACTCTCCCCGGCAAAGACGACATCACAAGTGTTGTGTTTTCACCCGCCGCTCTGGGCCAGCTGTACGTGTCACATGGGGAAGCGGTGAGTGTACTCGACCCACGAAACCTGAAGAGTCCTGTAGAGGAGTTTCAGGGTGCAGGGGAGGAGGAGATCAATGCGTTGGCGCTGAATGAGACAGGAACAGCCCTGGCGGTGGCTGATGACAGCGGGGCGGTGCGGGTACTGGAGCTTCCTGGGGGAAAAGTGTGCAGGACTCTTCGTAGACACACGAACATCTGCTCCTCGGTGGCGTTTCGGCCTCACAGGCCCAATAACCTGGTGTCTGCTGGCCTCGACATGCAGGTAGGGGAGGGGACCATTTGTGTTACGTACTAAGACAACATTTGACAACATTTATTTCCCAATGTTAATTTGTTTCACCTTTCTTGTGGCTTCAGGTGATGCTGTGGGGTCTGCAGAAGACACGCCCTCTTTGGACTGTCAACCTCCAAGATGTAGCAGAGGAAGAGGACGACCATCAGCAGCGTCCCGGTCAGCTTTTCAACCCACCACTGATCCACTGTGTTTCTGTGGCAAGCTGTGGGAACATTTTGAGTTGTGCAGCAGAGGACGGGCGGGTGCATGTGATGCGGATCGGCAGTGGCTCCAAACTGGAACAGCAGGGAGCGGTCAAGGCCCACAGTCAGGGCGCCTCACAAGCCCACTTTGTTAGTTTCCTCTCCCACCCTCACTGGCTCGTCACTGGGGGGAACGACGGCCAGGTCGCTCTGTGGGATCTCAGTAAGCACCCAGTGGTGACTCCTGAGGCAAAGAGCAAAACTGGAGTGACAGCAGCCCCGCGCAGGAAGGGTAAGAGCAAGGCGAGGCGGAAAGAACAACCACAGGATAAAGCAAAGACGACACCGAAGGCTGAAGCAGAGAAAGAAGTGGAGGTGGAGGATGAGGTGGCAGAAAGTGCAGAGAACGTGACGGAGGACAAGTCTGGACCCAAACTGAGCATCAGTCACGGGGACAAGGTGAACTGGTTGTGTCCTGCTGTGCTGAAAGGAGAACCCAGTGTGGTGGTGGCAGATCAGAGCTCCAGTCTGACAGTCTACCCTTTGTCTCCGATATAGATTCACACACTGAACATGTTCTTTCATTTTTTTTTGGTCTTGTCATCGCAGCACTGCAACTAACGCTGACTTTCATTATCGATTAGTCTACTGATTATTTTCACGGTTAATTGTTCATCAATAAGATGTCCCAAAAATGGGAAGAATGCATATCACAATTTCCCAGAGCCCAAAGTGACGTCTTCACATTGTTTCTTTTGTCTGACCAGTAGTCCAAAAATCAAAGACTCTTCATTTACGATCATAAATGACAAAGAAAAGCAGCAAATGTTCACATTTAAGAGGCTGGAATCAGTAAATATTTGACATTTCGCTTAAATAAACAAATGAAATGCTCAATCAATTATTGAAATAATTGCCGATTAACTTTATTTCAACCCACTAATTGATTAGTTGTTGCAGTTCTTGTTTTGCTTTGCCTTATTTTTGGTTTACCTTGTTAAATTTGGTATTCACTCCTGTGATAGATGGTTAGAATTGGCAGCTTCATTATTTGGACTTCTTTTGACGGTAGGATTTTGCTCTTTTAATAAAGCCTGAACCTAAATACAATTTAACTGGTGTTCCAGAAAGCACTGAACAGTGGAAGCGAGATCACAGAAATATGTGTTACTATTTTTCAACAAAGTAAATGTGTAATTGTTTTTCGGGTCTCATAAAACTCCAGATTTACACATTGAATATGGTTCATTTGGGTATTTTGTGCATGTGTGGTCCTATAAAAAAGGTCATCCTTTGAAAATATGTTGCAGTATGTGCATTTTTTTGGACAATAAAAACTACCACATTACAGACCGAGGAAAGCTGCACGTTAAACTGAGTCTGCTGCGCTTTGGAAAAGTAAAAACACATCTCAGTGGATACCAGGAGCCAAAGAGAGAGAAGACAGACATTTGAAAACAGTGCTGTGACACAGATTACACGACAACACTTCTAACTGGTTTGGGTTTTGTGGTGAGCTTGTTCTCGGAGACATGGTGCCATTTTAAAAAATGTGATCTGGCACTCAGCTACCCTCCATGTCATGGTGTGATGTACAATTAAGATTTCTCTCTGTACGTGTTGATTAAATCATGTTTGCTGCTCATTAATCATAACAGGCTGAAATCAGGTAAGAAAATGTGCTGTTCCATCAGCATCACCATCAAGCATCAAAAAATTTATATTGTCAGTTTTTTAAACAAGCCAGACAAACACAAAATCTAAATAAATCCATACATTCATTGCAGATGCACTGAACTCACTGAACACTTTCAAACAAGTAAACTCATTTTTTTTTTTGAAAACAAGCAAGACACTTTTCTATAAGAATATCGGAGAAAAGGCACACGGCCGACAGTCCAAGTTAATTCATGATCAATTCATGCCCTTCTGTGTTCACAAGGCAGCTTAGAAGTCAGAGTAGCTGAAACAAGTTTAAAACAAATATGGTGAAAATCTGTGACAGCCTATGATCGCTTTAAGTTGCAGCAACAGCAAATGTTCTTTCTAAACAAGCCAAATAAAGCGCTTTAAGGTGGATGTTCACAGTAAGATTTACACTGGAGAAATCATTTCTCAGCACAGCAGAGCAACCTAACAAACTGCTACATCATTTTCTATTTCATTACTTTCAGTCTTTTTGGTGTTTTTTGATTGGATACGTCACAAAAGTCTTTCCACCTTTCATGTAATTACGCTTTACACTGACAGCCAGCACAGATCGGACCAGCTGGTTGCTCCTGGAAAATAAATCCTCCACTGAGATGCCTCATCCCTCCTCTGATTGCTGAGGTGACGGTGTACGTTGATCTGAGGTCTGTGCTTTGAGTCAGACTCCGCACTGAGGATGTTATGTTGCTGATTTTACAGTTTAGCGAAGCTCTTCTCCAGGCTCTCAATGTCTGCATCCCCCTCTTCACCCTTGCTGCCGCGAGCGCTGCACTCCAGGAACTCCACCTTCATTGGCAGCTGGCTGAACTCAAAGTCCTTGCCCTTTTTCCCCAGATACACACTGCCGCCCACAGAGCCGTCCTGAGAGCTCAGGGCTGCAGAGCGCGTCACGCGCAAGGTGTTCCTATGAGTCAAGAGACCGGGTAGACGTTATGTCTCAAATCAAAGGCTCAGGAAGTAGTGTGCGTCCACAACAAATCAAATACAGCAAATATATAGTTACTTACAGTTCCTTTTCCAGCTGCTGCTGAATCAGTTTAGCTGATTTTGCCATGGTGATATCTGTAAAATACAAAGACCAGTGAATGAGGGTGATCTCTAGGCTGAAGGCTATAAATGTAGAACAGAGGCAGAATGTAGAGAACTGGGTAATTTTCTAAACAAAAAGGGTTGTTGAACCTTGTTTGTTGCATGCCACCAGCAAAGCTGGGGCGTTCCTGGAGATCACAGTGTCCGTCAACAACATGTAGAGGAACTCTGCCACGTCTCGCACCTCCTTCTGGAAGATAGCGGCGTCCACTACAAACACAATCGCTCTGAAAAGGCAAAACAGAGAGTGACGGTGAGATAAGGAAGTGTGTCAGTCAGGTCACTGGTGACTTAGCATGTTTCACACTTGGTCCTTCTCAGCCCTCTAAGCAGACTCAGAGCTGTGACTCAGCATTTTTGTGCATATGTGAACATGCACTGGGACACTTGACAAAACGGACAGAACCACATCGGCCTGTAATGCTTGCAAGGACGCATGATGAGGAGTAGTTTGTTCCACAGAAGATACTGCACGTCTCCAGATGTTTTCCTCCAAGTTAAGTTAATCTGAAAGCGAGTGACTTCATAACTACACTGCAGTGCCACGTCAAAATAAAAACAGAACTATGTCAATGTATGTTATATATAGGCTATAGTGTGAACAGGAAAAGGACTGAGGCCCATTCAGAGCTGACATTGAAAAGAAAAGAGAACTGAGTCCTCTTTCAAATGAACTGACAATGTGAACACAAAAAGAACTGAGTCCCATTTCTGTTGGTCCACTTTAAGAGGACTGAGTTTGGTTCATTTAAAAGGACTAAATGTGAAAACACCCCTAATCTCACTGCTAGACATTCAGTAATGTTATTCAGACAGGTTGTCCTGAGACCTGTACTACAAGGCCAGTTCAACTTACCCAGGATATCTTTTCATTATCTGGCATGACTAACCCTAACACTGGCCCTCTGGATAACAGGTACTACAAAGCTGGTTATCAACTAGTTCAGTCAACTCTGGGTTTTCCCATCCAGCCACAAGCACATTCATGTGAAAGAAGTGGGGGGTGTAAATTACAAGTGATATCATCAGCACCATAAATGAAGTAGGCTGCTTCATATGATATGAGATGAAATGGAACCAAAAGTGTCTGTGACTGCGAGACAGTAAAATGTAAATGGTGTGGGATGTTAACCGAAAATGTAGAAACATTGAAAATACTATCCAAAAATTCACAGTCAATTCACTTAAATTACATGTAGGTATCACAAAGCTATGTGGGACATAAGTATAGGGTATTTTTCCTATTTAGTTGGATGATGATGAAGACGTCACATAAAACACTTTAACACAATGCCAGACTGTTTCTGCTACTGAAGTAAGGGGTGACTGATGATATCTATTTGACCGAAATGTTGCCTTTACGGGAGACAATTAACAGCGTGCGGCTTATTTTTCTTATAAACTACTTTTTTTTTTTTTACTAGTTCTTATCACACAGGTGTTTCATGTTATTTTGAGCCTTGGTGATGTAATCAGAGTAAACTAGCAACACTATCACTGCAGGCTAAACTTAACTTTGCATATGTTAAAGTCCTGCTAAAATCATGTGTTAAGTGTTGTAAACAATCTCCATTTGTTAGAAGCTCTGTTTTAAAACCAGTGGAAATAGAGCCCTGGAACAATGAAGTGATTTTATTGACCTATAACATCATATAGGCTCCTCTTTATTACTGAAACTCCAGACTTTTGTCTATGATTACTTTTTTCTTCAGTGATCTGTTTGGTCAGAGGTCAGAATGTTGACTGGCTGTGAGCCGCTACTCTGAGGTTAACCTGCTCCGGGGCAGGTTAGCTGCTCAGCTTAAGTTACCGCTGTGATTTATCCAGGTAAAAAGAGACCCAGCTTCATAGTATTGAAAACCCAGAGTTAACCCTGATGTTATCTCGCTAACTCCAAATCCTGCCTCTGTTCTCACCTGGCTGCAGATTTGAACTTCTCCAGGTACTGAGAGCGCAGACTGTCATGTCCTGGCAAGTCAATCAGAGTCCAGGTGCTGCCCTGTGTACAGCAGGGAGAGGGGACACTTGTAAACCATGCTCATCAAGGACCGGATGTAACCAGATGATAATAAACTGTCCTTAACTCACCCTGTCGTTTTTGGCTTTGTATGGAGCACTGCTGTCAGTGATGGAGGTCTGTGTGCGCTTGAACTTCCCTGATAACAGCTGCCAAAACACAAAGTGCACAGTCAGTTACATAAAGCAGATTAACTCCGCATCATTCTCTCATCAGCTCAGCAGCTGAGCATCATCCTCTGACAGGCAACGTGGCGATGGACACACCACGTTTGAGTTGCATCAACTCACCCGGCTGAACAGGAGGGTTTTCCCGGCGTCACACAGTCCGACCAGCAGCACAGCACTGCGGACGGTTTTACTGGAGAGAAAGTACTTCAGAAACACTGGAGAGAGAAAGCAGAGAAGCGGGTCATTAACTTATTAGTATCCACAACCCACTGTCCTGTTATCTGCCGACAGAAGATAGTCAATAAAGTTGGATGACTTTAGTAGGAAATGCTGATAAGCTGCGTAACTGACAGATGCTTGCGTTAGCTTAGCTGTTAGCTTCTTCGCTTGCTAATTCGGCTATTGGCTTTTGACGCACACACTCTTTAAATAGCTGTCCTTCAAATATTTAATGCCAACGCTGAATGCACTGCTGACAAAACCGCTTTCCAACACTAATAAATTGTAGCTAACCATGCTAAGCTAAGCTAAGCGCTTGGCCTAGCCTGCTAAGCTAACGTTAGCATGCTAACGGTAACTTCCTACCACAGGTGATGATAATAACCGCCAAAGCGACGATAACTCCGATCAGAAATACGGGGTCCTGGTCTTCCAGTTGTTGTCGCAGAGATTCAATGTAAGGCTCAAATGGGTTTTCTGCCATTTCCACGTCTGCTTTCTCCCCCATGTTGCCACCGGTGCTGTCTGCCTCCATCTGTCCGCTCATGCCAACCTGAGAGTGGGACACGTCTCCTTCTCCCTGCAGCCGGTAGGGAGCCTGGAGGGTCAGCAGAGGGCGCTGCTGGCCTCCTGGTGAAGTTTATTCCCACACTGGTTTCTAAACTGGTGGAGTGCTGGAACCAGGCAGTGGGCCCCCAGTAACACCAGACAAATACCAGTTGGATTTCACCTTTAAATATGGAGGCAAGTATTCTCAAAGAAGTAAATAAATAAATGTCAAGAGTCACAAAAATACTGACTTAGGCCAAGTCAAAAACAGTGGTGGTAAAGTACATTTACGCAAGTACAGTACCATTTTGAGGTACTTTTACTTTACTTGAGTGTTTCAGTTTTATGCTATTGTACTTTGCTACTTTTCAGAGGGCATTATTCCACTCTTTACTGCGCTACATTTACCTGACAGCTGTTTACAGACTCACATTTTACATACAAAAAATATGATCACTTATTAAATAGAAGCTGTACTATCCTTTAAAGCAGGGAGGGAGCAGCTTCTAATGTTTCTGAAGTTTATAATGAGGAGCAACCATTGTGGAAGGCCATACTGGATACTAATAGTAAAATACCAACTTTTCTAAGAATCTTGAGACGGACTCTCGTTTAACCTGTAGATCCACAGCTCACAAACACACACATAAACCCTCTGTAATCATTACCCCTTTGTATCTTCTTTTCTTTCCATTTATTTTCTCACCCAGTTTAAGTTCCCTTGCAGATGTGTAAGTTAAGTATACTACCTTGATGTTTATTTGCCAGGAAATTCAATAAAAGGGTTTGGCACTTAACCAGGGTTCCCCAGAAAAATGGGGGACAGTTTATGTTCACTATTTAATTCATTATAGAAGGGAGCCACAGGTGAGCAAGGACCATAAGAGTGACTATTCCAATCACAGGTTTCACTTTCTCCATCTTTATCATCTTTAACTATGGAATTCTGATCTTAATCATATCTAATAGTCAAAATCTTTTCAGATGGAGGTCTCTCTGAAACAAAAAACTGACACGAAAAAGGTTGAGAACCTCCGGACTAAAGTATTTAAACTGTGCTGTTCCTGGACCATTCAGTCCAAGAAGTACGTCCGCTTTAATGCTTCAAGTACATTTAGCTGTTATACTTTTGTACTTTGGTTGTGAAATCTTAAATGTAAGACTTTTACTTCTCACAGTCAGACTGCAATCAGAGTATTTGCACAGAGTGGTACTGCTACTTTTGTGCAACTATCAATCATGGAATAGAGTATCTGTATAAATAAAAGGTGCATATAGTGTAGGCTACATATATTTTATATTATTTTATTCTTATTCTATCTCATTGGTATTTTTGTCATATTTCTGTTCTTATTTATCATGCTATGACTTTTTTTCCTTAACGCTCTTGCTTCTGACTGTTGAGCTGCTCTAAGGTGTGAATTCTGCCAGTATAGGATTGATTAAGTCCTTATCTTATCTTATCTTATCTTATCTTATCTTATCTTATCTTATCTTATCTCTTTTACTTAAGTAAAATATATGAGTACTTCTTCAAAAAGTAGTCAAAATTGTGACTTAATTAAAAAATATGAAGTAATAACTTTACCTCCAAAGTCAAAAGAGTGAGGATTACTGTGAAGTAATCAATGATAAAATTGTTTGATTTGGTCAAAATTATGTGAATATTAGTGAGATACATGGTGAAAATTTTGACTTTAATCAAAATTATGATATAGTATCAGTAGTCAAAGTTGTAATCAGATTTATTCTTCTTGGAAAAAAGGGCTTCCATATTTAGCACCATGTGTCTTGCTAATTGCCCAAAATGCATCTGTTAACTTAAAGCAAAGCATTAAATGTGCTGCCATTGTGTAATCGTCTAGTCTTTAAACAGCAGGCTGTTGGCAGCAGTCTCAGATGTTAGTTCACTCTCCTAAAGGCAAAGTAGCCTGCTATTATTTGACAAAGTGGTGAACATGAACAGAGACCACATCAGACTATTGTAAAATCATATGTCATCGTTCATATCTGTCTCTGTTAGCCGCGGCTTATGTAGACTTTAAGTAAATAGGTTTAATGGATCGTCCATTGAGGCATTAATCAGGGTAATAAAGGCAATACACATGAAAGTGTGTTAGAGTTCAGTAACTGTGAATCCACTGTTGGTCATCACACTCATATCATGGGACCTATATGAAAACTGAAGGGTGGTGGTTTCTCGATCGGGACCAGATGCGCCTTTACGCACTCCGTCTCCAGCCTCACCCTCAGCGCGCTTTTTACGCACACTGGATATTTGACTCCTCAGCCCTCGGCACGATGTCAAACGTCAGAAAACCGCATTATTCTATAGGAAGAGGCTGTGTGTCATTCATCTTGGGCTCTTGAGAGGGCCAGTTTGTTTCTCGTCGGGAAGGCGAAATGACCAACTCATTCATGGTTACATCGGGGTTTTCTTAGGGTTTCTTTCCCCCGCTCCACTTCAGATACTGTAGATCTGTCAAAGAGGGATTTATAACTTCGGGATTTACTTGAAAAGAATCGTGGGTATCTGCGGATATCTCTGTAAGGGATAAATCAAAAGGACACGATGGCGTTGTCGTTCCTGTACGCGCTGTGCATGTGGATAAGTTTAGTTGGTCTCTCACTGGAAACAGGGTTTGTTTATCACTTTCCAGGCATCACTCTGCAGCGACAGCGCATCAAATCGGAACAGAGCGGCAACACTGGATCGCCAGGTACCGGGTCCCGGACACAGCTCAGGTGAGCACACTGGGGATGGCGCCTTTTCTCTGCAGAAGTTGTAGAAATATAATCCTGATTATGTGCCCTCAGCAGAAATGAATTTACTGCAGCTCTGCTAAATGTTCACATGAGTGTTTCAGTATGTTATTTTTTCACATGTTCACATTATTGGCATTGATTATTTCTCTCATAAAGTATTAATAAGAGTGAAATCACCTCCATTTGTATTTTAGGAACTGGTGTCAGTATACTGTGACCAGAACAGTGTCCTGTCAGGTGCACAACGGGACAGAAACCACAGTGCAGAGAGTGTTTCAGGGCTGCCGGTGGCCCGGACCCTGCTCCAAAGTCCAGATCAGGTACTTTTAAAGTCCCCACAGCTACCCCCCCCCCCCCCCCCCCCC
>NC_065507.1:22751135-22769425 GCF_006386435.1 Epinephelus moara
CCCCCCCCCCCCCCCCCGCCCCGCCTTCAGCCAAGTCTTCTGCTCCCATCAGCTCTTTCAGATGTCTGTGATGGTGATACTGTTTCTGTCATTAACGTGGGGCGTCTTACATGGTGACAGGGGCGGATTTGATGATTTGGGGGCCCTCAGTAAACACAGGCTTTATTTCTATTAATACAGCATTATAGAAAAACTCTGTTAAAAGTTAAAGTCTTGCATTAAGATTTTTACACAAGCAAGAGAAGTATTATCAACACAATTAACTTAATTTTCAAAGTCTTTTAAAGGTTTCCCTCTGAAATAGAAGAGACGAGATCACTCCTAGTGTAACAAAAAGGCAAAAATGCTCCATGAATACTTGAATATATATGCAAGACTAAAAAACATTGTATCATACAGAGGTAATCTCTCTCAATCATCACATCTCAATCACCGCTATAAGTGTGTGGCAATGTATCTCTCTGCAGAGACTCTACCTTTTGCATGCTTTTTCTTATCTACTGTGTTCGGGGTGTTTATGGGCGTGTACCCCCACAGCGCCCAAGTGAGGTCGAGGCTTTATAAAAAGGTAGCGACCAGGTGCCAGATCATAGCAGCACACATCCAAGACAGCGCTAACAAGGGTGAATCTTGGGTTGTCTTCTCTCTTCTATCACTTTCACTGGCGAGCATGTACAAACAGTAACCAACCATTTTGCATAGCATAGCTTTAGTATTAGGCAGTTTAATGATGTTTGTGCATTTGTATGTAGTTTCAAATCAGTTAGCGTGTGCTGTTTTCCAGCTACAGGACCCTGGTCAGGCCGTCCTTCAAAGTTGCCTACAAGCAGGTGACTGCACTGGAGTGGAGATGCTGCCCAGGCTTTGTGGGAGAGGAGTGTCGTGAAGGTGAGTTTCTTATCTGTGCTTTTTTTTTTTCTCTTTCAGATGATGCAACTTTCTCCATTACTGTAGAGGAGAAAGTGGTTTGAGGCTAAGTCTCAGAGGGACTGAAATAAAGGCCATGTGTTCTGGACCCATCTGTGTCTTTTTAGCAGCTTTGCCCACATCAGTGCCTCGTTTTATGTTTGATGGCGTGTTGTCGGGTAGCTTGCTAATCGTGCTTCTGTGCAGCCCTTTTGATATCACTGTAAAGTTGTTTTGAATGAAGATTGAAAGTCTGTTTTCGATTACTTTTGGGAGCAGGGACTGCAGTAAAACAACAGTTGAAAGGGATCCCATGCCCTGCGGTTTTGTACCTTTTCTTTTACGGCCGTGCATTCAGGACACTTCTGTGCCTGGAAGGAGGATCAGAGACACCAACTGTCTCCCTCTGTATGTCTTCTTTCTTTGTGCATGTCTGTTAAGTGCAGACAGCACACAGTCTGTCTCTCTCAATATCATCATAGCTGTTGCAGTCAAAAGCATGAATGAAAAAAGCTCAGAGGAGCGTCCAGCAGAGTAGCTTGTAAAGTGGGAGCGAGTGTAGGTCTCATGATGGGCAGCGCTGCCTCAGGATACCGCAGACCGCAGGCTCGGGGCCCAGTAAAGACCAAAATTTTCACCCAGGGGCGAGACACCACAGTCAGCCTTAAGAAACAGACTGTGAGGGTGGATGGAGGTCCAATGTGGGCTGCCTTTACTCCTCTGTTTATACATGTGTGAGTACATTTATGTGTCCAGTGCTCACGACACTGACTAACACATTTTCTTATGTTGTATTATAAACATTGTAGATGCCTGTAAAATGGTGCTTCAGGCTTCACCGGCTCAGAGTTATTTGAAATGCAGAGTTTTCTATTAAAACCATTTAGTACATTCGGCAACTTTAACAGTTCTTTGGGGTTGGGCAATGCAGCAATGCCTGTGTCACTGAAAAACACTGGCATGATCGGTCCACACATGTCCAAGATTAACAGTTACCTCAATGACTAAGTTTTGCTTATTGGTCATAATTACCGCACCTTGTTCCATTTTGCAGAAATTATTCATTGTTGCACTTGGAGGGCCAAGATTTACCACGAGTTAAGAAAATACACATTATTACTAATGGAATAAACACAGACATTATAACAAAGCCTTTGGAAACCATTATTTGGATATTATTCCACACAAAGATTAACACATAGCTACATCCGCTGAGTCGGTACTGCCAGAGATTATGGTTCACTTGAGACCAAAGTGGTTGCAGGAGTGTGAATAAGTAATCTGGCTGTTTATTTAACGTTTGCTGAAATGTATTTGCAAGTTCTAATGGCTACAGAACGGGAGGAAAATTGCCTCCATATGGAGAGACAGAAGGCCACAGTCGAGTGAGCGGGGAGACCTGAAAGACAGAGGCTGATGTCACTGACAGTCTGCTTCACACCGGGGAGAGAAGGAGAGGACACTGAGGGGAGAAAGTTAGGACCAGTGCACAAGAAACAACAAGGTGTTAGAATTGGCAGTGCAGAAACAGCTGTGTAGCAGGAGAAGAAGAAGAGAAGGGAGAAGTGAAGTGTAATGAGGAGGGTTTCTGTCCCACAGGGCTCCAGCTGCTACAAGCTGCCCAGACGGCAGCGAAGCAGAGAGCCGGTTCTGTGGGAAAGTGGCCCCACTGAGATTAATGAGCATGACACTCCTCCACGAGGCCTTTGTAACATACGTGACCACGCCAGGATCAGGCTACAGCTCCGAAACAAAGACTGGTTCTCCTCATGTAGATTAACAGAAGTAGGTGGATTCATATGCAGTATAAATGTATGTCAGGACTACCTTGGAAATAGCTGATAACACCACTGGAGAGCATTTTAAAGTTATACAACAAACTTTTCTGTTGGCACTCCAAAGAAAGCTTTGTATTAAATGGTTCAACAAACTTACAGGCTGATCATTCTCACTATATTTCACCTTCATGGCTTGGATTCCTGGAGCTGTTACATGTTTCTGTTTGATATCAACTGTTATTGTTGACTGGTTATTGGAAGGGAAGACATGACAATGGCGAAAATAAGTCATGCATCACAACTTCTCGAGAGTCTTTTGAGCATTTTACAGGAAAGAGCTTTTCTAAGAATCAACGAAAATAAACTCATTTGCCTTTTTGTTAAGAGTTAGATGAGGATATTGGTTCCACTTTCAAGCTTTGCTAAATGTGAAGCTACATCCAGGAGCTTAGCTTCGCATAGAGACCTCACAGAAATAACTGGTCCTGGTGAAGAAACAGTGTGGCACATAAAGCAACACATTCTCACTCCGACCTCGTCACATATTGACATGTGGTCATGGAAATTCCACGTCCACATACAATGTGCAAGGTATCCTGAGTGCATTGGTTGTTGACGTTCTGGGACAAGTTCTGCCTGTTACAGACATTGTCTTCTCTCAAAATACACTCCATTTTCACAGGAAATTTGACATTTTAATACAGTCTCTTTCAAAATAAATGCACTACGTTGGTACAATAACGCGAATTGATGTTTTTTTTCCTTCAACAACAAAAGTGCGTGGTTAGGTTTAGGAAAAAAGAACATGGTTCGGCTTTAGAATCTTATGGGACGCGAACAATGCTCTCTCTGGTGAAAGTCTGTATTTGTTGGACCCATCTACCACCTCACCTGCTTGTCCCAGACTTTCACCACCTTAATGTTCATCCTTATCCCCCTGACTCCGCGGGGCACCGTTAAACTATAATAGCAACCGGCCGCGTATCATTGCCAACATTAAAGGATGCCTTTTTTCATTGGTTCCTGACGCCGCAAGTCACTGCCCAAGCGCTGGATTTTGACGACTTCGGAGTGAGATTGGGCTCCATAAATTACCCATAAAACCATAACCTGGCAGTTTCACACTTCAGTTTTGTTTGGAATTACACAAACAGGATGTAAGGTGATTGTAGGCAGATTTTGTTACCTTCGTTTTGACCCAGGCTAGCTGTTTCCCCTTGTTTCCAGTCTTTATGCTAAGCTAGGCTAATTGGCTGTAGTTTCACATTTACTACAAAAGCATGAAAGCAAACAAGAGTATTTCCCAACATGTTAAACGCTTCCTTTTAATTGTGGATCTTTTTGGTTGGTAACAGAGTGTGTGTGTGAGTTTGTGCATTTATCCTTTATGTCTTCATGTC
Source organism: Epinephelus moara (assembly GCF_006386435.1). NCBI lineage: Eukaryota > Metazoa > Chordata > Actinopteri > Perciformes > Serranidae > Epinephelus > Epinephelus moara. Next base: position 22,755,220 of record NC_065507.1, read on the forward strand.
ACTCAGCCAACACTGAACATGCAGCTCTGTGTGGCTGCAAACTGCTGCAATGGGGGCTCTGAGCCAGCTGTTTTATCAGAGCGAGAGAGGACAGCCTTAACCAATGAAGATGACATCACCTCTGGCTTTAGTTTGATGGGGTTCTGGCTCCACTTCAGAGGCCCCTGAGGCCCTCAGAGATGTAGAGACAGGGCACACGAAGACGGCTGGAGTCCAAGTTAAGTCTGTGTAAGCTGAGGAGATGCTTGTTTCTCTCACCTCCTCACACGCGCTTGTTGTTTTCATTGAAGAAATGAATCATCCTGAAATATTTTCTGTCACACTCTAATATCTTGTTCTTGTGTTACCACCCCTCAGAAAATAGACATTTATGAGGGTGACTTGGGGCACAAAATGGTTTTTTTTTTTTTTTAGTCTGCTGCAGTCTGAGAGGTGCAGTGCCCAATATAGAGGCCAAATCTGCACTGATGTCAGTGCACATTATCAGTATGTCAGATTTAGGATTCATATTTCTTACCTCTTACCCTTCAAATCAGTCCAAATGGAGGCTTCATGCGCAGTTCTATCAATGCATAGAATTGATTAGTTGATCACACAGGTGTAGATTTCTAAGGGGATGCAGAATACACAAAGGGATCACACACACACCCAATACAGACATGAAAGTAGCAGAGGACCTTTATTTTGATTAAAGACATTTCCACCACAAATTGATGCAGAGAAGATCACAAATCAGTGCACAAAAATTCACCAGACTGCAGGAAATTAGCTGTTTGACGGTCAAATTTCCATGGTTGACTGACAGAAAAATTATCAGTCTGACAATCAGTTAATCATTCAAGAAATTTTTCAAGCAGAAAGTGCTGCCTTCCTCTTGTTTCTCAGCTGAGAGGATTTTCTGCTTTGCTTTCCCCTATGTGATACTAAACTGAATATATTTGCATATTTGGACTGAACGAGCATTTTCAATACATTGTGCTCAAGGAAATTAAGAAATTTGCAATGGACATCTGTCACTATATTTTACACTAAGCAATTAGCCAACAAAATGTTTGACATTTAACACGTAAATCTGCACAAATTTAAAACAGATGCTGTTGTTAATGCTGGTTATTAATCACTTATTTAATGTGCTTCAGCAACTATTTCCACAGTGGCTTTTGACTTTAATTTTAAGTCCTTTAGTGGGTTTTCTGCCTCTTGTTTTGCCCCCTGTTATAACCTTCTAACACTCTGACATATTATGGAGCTTGTGGCCGAGCCTCTAAGGCCGAGCTGGTCTCAAAGCCTGAATTTTTCTGTGTTTGCTAATGGAAAGTGGGTGTTTTCAGAATACATTTCGTTGACACCCTGACCCGTCAATATTTTTGACAGTCTGGTTTGTGCTGGCTGTGTACAGTGCATCTCAAGATTTACATTTTGCTTTCAGCAGAGCTGTGCTAACACATGACGGCATGGAACACATTTGGGAGAAATGTGTTCGTAATTTCCCCGCTGTTGGCCCCTGCCCCCACCTCCCCACTCCATCACAGCAGCACCCCCCAGCACCCATTTGCACACATGATCATATTAACAGTAGGGATTGTGTGTGAGGGAGCCTCATCTAAGAAGAATAAGAGCTGGGACCTCCCCTGATGAGAGCAGTAACCTTTGATCTCATGCAAATGCTCAGGAGAAGAGGTTTAACAAAGTTTAACGCAGGGTGAGACAGCACAGGAGTTTATTTAGAGAAGTTAAAGATTAATTTTATTAAAGAAGTGAAAAGGTGGCTGGAAGATTAGGATGTCAAAATGTGCTAATCTGTTAATGTTACAGCTGTGAAGCTGCTAAAGTCACTGTTTCCCCTCTGCAGCTGGATGAGGAGGAAGTGTGTTGAAACCCATCGTTAGAGGGATTATCTAGAACACCAGCTATATTATATCCTTCTGAAATACCTTTTGAATTCTTCCACTTTTCCATTTTATCATATGCTCTCATCCCCTTGCAGGCCTTTGCTCTTTTGCCCTTGCCTTGCCACTGCTTTTCCTTGCCACCGCCGGGCTCTTTATCTTTTATACTCTCCTGCTTTCCACTTATCTAACTTCCTATGGCCTTTAGATCTGCTGCTCTCCTCTCCTTGGAGTAAAGTGATAAAACAGAACCATATCCCACATGTGTTCCTCCAGCCTGCAACCTCTGCAGAGTGAGGATATGACTGATGTCTCTGTTGCGTCCCTAGTTGTGCTCATATATAGGTCAAACGGTGCCCTCTGGCCTGCTAGGAGCTATGGGATAGCTCAGCTGTTCCTGGTCCTGGTCTGATCTGCCTGATGGATGACGCTCTGTGCGTGCTTCTTCTGTGGTTTTTCATTTCTGTCATCAGCTTATCGTTGGGTCTTCCTGCCTCCATTTGTCCCTCTGTCTTTCTGTCTGCAACTCCACACATCTGTTTAAGCTGAGTTGAGCAGGTAAAGTTCCCAAGTTCCTAAAAAGGTTCCTGGAAATGACTGGGAGGTCGATAAGAGCCACATGTGTCCATGAAGGTTGGTGTCAGCTGAAGGTTCTTGCTGTCAGGCAGTCCATTCTCCAGAAGAAAATGTTGGCACTGTACGTTTCTGCAAACCACAGATACATAAGTGACACAGTTCTGATTACATGTATATGAGCTGATGCTGTCATCTGGAGGTGGAAGGGAGGTTGAAGGCCATTATACCTCGGTGAGATGGCCGTCAAGCTGCTGACCACTGTCTGCGACCAACAAACAAAAAAACTGGGTGTTTTGCAGTGACATATCGGGGCATTTTCCAGCTGTGGTTGTGGCGCCAAATTTGGGTATTTTAAGCCAAAACGCAATCTGTTCCACACCAAAACCAAGTGGTTTTTGTGCCTAAAAATAACCACATCTTATCCACAGCATTGTTGAAGCATAATTAAATGTTAAGTTTGAACATATCTTCTATTTATTTAAATATAAATGTTACATATCCATGGTTTGCAGAAACATATCCATGGTTTGCAGAAACATACAGTGCCAACATTTATTCTGGCAATTGGGTTGCAGTAGTCAAAACAGGCCAGGAACCTGTCAATGTGTAAGGGTGTGTATATCTACCTGCGTGCCGCCTTCAAGCCCCACTAGGAATTTCCCACTCACTTTTGTTATTTTTACTGAGTAACAAACCCCTATTGTTTGTGCTGGTTTCTCTGATCAACACATGTACCACACTGACGGCTCTGTACCTGTAAGCACAGTGAGGCTTTTAGCAGAATGCTAACATAAGCATGCTAGCTCTCAATGACAGTGTTAACATGAAGGATAATGCTTACCATGTTTGGTGAGCACTGTGGTAAACTAAATTAACTTAACATATAAGCATGCTTAACTTTTTTTTACAGACACACCAAACTGATATCAAAGAATGAGTTGTGACAAACGCTGCGTCGCCTCATGTCACCTGTCTTTCAGCCAAAAAGTTCCCCTTGAGCACATGGCAATGACTACAGCCAACAGCCAGCTAGCACATACGCTCTGTCTGCATGAGAGGAAATAACTCTCCACACCAGCAGGTGGCAGTAGTCGGTATTTGTCATTCAAAAAGGGAAACCAGAAAACCAACAGGATGGATTCAAGATGCCAGTCAGCCAGTTAGCACATTTACAACACAACCAGATGTTGAACGAACAATTGATAATTACTGTGTGCTAGCCAACAATAACGAAAACAATTCTGCAATGTTTCTGCCGAATAATATAATGAGTTTGTTTCAGTCTCACACCCTCTTGACTCAGTCGTTTGTTTGCTATACACGCTTCCGTTTCTCTTCTCATGTGCTGAGCTTAACAGCCAACCAGAGTGATTTCATTCATAGATGGGCTCCGCCAGGACCAACGCCATTTCAATGTGCTGAATCAGCCGAATGAATAGAGCTGGCAAGCGCCAACCAATGTCCATGGTTTGGGACACACTGCAAAAACTAGGGCAACAGACCCCCAAAGATGGCCCGACACTGACCAACAGCAGACTGACAACTTGGTGTGTCAGGGCTCTTAGCGCTCAACACAAAGTACAGATGAGGCTAATGGGAATGTCATTAGTGTTTCAGTTGTTGGAAAACCAAAAATATTTTGACAAGATGATGCCCCTAGAGGAAAAATTTATGAATCACCAAAGTGAATAAAATTAGTCTTCAGGGGTAAATTAATGTCTGTGCCAAATTTCATAACAATCCATCCGATAGTTGTCGAGATATTTCTTTCTGAATCAATGAACCTATTGAACGAATAGCAGTGCCGCCCATGAAACCCTAAACACTAAACATCTACACTCAAGCTTACATCAGAACATCTGTCTTCATAGTTTCTACTTTCTTGCATGGCTCACATGCTCCAGCCTCCAAAATCAGAGATCTCTGCATTTCTAGCCTTGTGTGTTCTCATGTCATACTTAGAATATTTCTGATATGACTAGCAAGCAAGTCATATTCAGCTGCTCTTCATCTTTTTGTTTAATGTGTCTCCACCTCTTTCATTCTCTCAATTTCATCAGACATTGCTACATCCTCAAAAATGTTGCCCCTGTTTCACTAAATTCACACGCCATCATCTCATAGCACGACGATGACTTTATGTCTGTGCACCAGCAGGGTCGTCCATCTCTAACTGTGACTGATGTGTAGCTAGTGTTTCAACACTGGACGGCGCAGCGTGATGGGACGAGTGGATGCATTCTGGAGGAAATGATTGAGAAATTAGTGTCTCCTCAGACTGGAAGAGATTCAGCTTCATTGTTTCATGACTGTGCCTGTCATGTAGCAGCATTTGAGGGGAGGAATGTGAGATATTAGCACCTCATTGGGGTTCTCAAGTCCATTATTTAGTCGTTGACCGTGCTTTGTTCTGCATGAAATAATGGCACCATGCATCAAAGTTAATGGGAAATTCCATTAATTGCTAGGTATTTCTTAATTGCAAAATGTTGCAACACTTCAGTTTAAAGAAATGCTGTGTGGCCTGTCAGCTGGCATCATGCTGAAGAATGCTAAATGGTTCCTCTGTGGAGAACTAGACATATTGGTTTTCAAAAAAAAAAAAGCTGCGTTCACCATCCTCCACCAGCCACCGCGGTCAAAGTGGGTGTGTGATTTAGTGAGTGAGAGGGTTTGTGACAGTAGGAGTGTGTGTGTGTGTGTGTGTGTGTGTGCATGTGTGGGTGTGTGGGTGTGTGTTCTGTGCCAGTTGTTCTCCATGCCAGCAATAGCTGACCACTTGCTGGCTGGGGCCGACACACAACAGGCTCCTGGGACACAGCCAGCTCTTGGAGGCCGACTGTGGTCTGCACACACAGACATGAACACACACACACACACACACACACACACACACACAAACACAGCTTACAGACTGGGCACAAATTTGTCTGTGTATCTTGGGGATGTGACAGCGACTCCTAAGATGGCCCAAGAAGATGTTTCAATACATCATCCTTCCGTCCTGCTCATAAATACAGACAGAGCGAGCATTTAGTGGCAGTGAAAATGACTGTCCCCAGCTGTGTGCGTCATGGTTTGTTTTGTGGTTGTCTGTGTCTCTGTGTGTGGTTGTGTGTGTGTGTGTGTGTGCGCGCGTATTAAAACTGAGAGAAATTTCGAGTGATTTCTTTGATCTATATCCAGGTCTGATGTAGGAAATGTCTCAACAGACGATGCCCGCAGTCTTTCTTACCCTCTTGCCAAAATATCCTGTGCTGTCTTGTCCTGTAGATCACACAATAATGGAAGGCATGACTCATCAAACAAGTAGTTGTTTTTGTAGTTTGTTAAGTTTGCTTGCTTCCTCTGATGTTTAAAATAAGATTTATCTTCCAAGAGTTTTTAATCTTGTTTACACTCTCATGCTTCGCCTGAAGGTCTGCTCCAGTCTCTCCATTTTCATCGCTAGACTTAACACTTGGGCTTATCACATACGACTAATGCCAGCTTTCCCTCCCTATCATGTTATTTATGAACATCTAATCCTTCTGCATGGTGCATTACCCAGCAATCCAATATTTTGGTTAATTGCATTTTATGTGATTAAAGTGTCTGTGGTCATTTAAAATAATTCTCACTTGTCTTGTAACTGCATTTTCTATAGAGACAGAGCATATGTAGTCCTGCCCCCACGAGATGGGAAAACAATTTATTGCTCTCTGCTGACTTTGTACTGAGTAAAAGTGCCTCCTTGTCACTTACGTCTGCTAGTAAACAACAAAAACATGCCTAAAAGCTTCTGTGTGGTCAGCCCTGTCTCCTAGCAATTAAGTTTGAAACAGCAAAGATGTTTTGAGGGAAATATAATGCTGAGCAAATTACATTTTCTATTAACATAATGACGAAATGTTAGTAAGTAACATATTTGGCAAGTCGTAAAAATGATGACAGCCTACTGAACGAATCAGCAAAATGTTCACCAACAACATATTTCAGTTGCGTTTCACCAAAATAGGCAATCTTGCAATACAGTATCCACTCATAGTGGCTGTTGCATTATTTCATACCTTTTTTATTAACATTTAACCAAAATCACACATTGCCCTATCCTCATTCTCGGAACCCATCCGCTGTATTCGGCGTCTGACTTCCAGCAGACCGCGATACAGCCTCTGGGGGCAGACCCCAGATTTTTTGGCATTCAGGTTTGATTTGGGCGGAGGAGGTGAATTTCCGTTTCTGACTTCCGTTTATATATAAGTAAATATGCTGAACCATTGCGATGGATTCAGAGTTTGCAGTGACGCCAATTATGTTCCACCTCGTTAGTTCACCGCACGGACCGTTTAACCTGGCAACAACTGCAGCCGGCTCAAACATGATCGGACAATATCACGCGGACTACAAACAGCCTACAACCGGAAACCAGGGCTCTTCCGCTCTTCTTCCGGAGGCAAGATCTCCGGGGTTTGCCTACAGACTCTACATTCACTGAATGTAGAGTGTGTATATAGAGACTACCCTAACCTTAACCAAAGTGCTTTGTTGCCTTAACCTAAGACAGGAGTTTGGACACAAACCCAAAGTTCTGGTGTCAAGGTCTTTGTACACCCGTCATCCTCCACAACCACCTCTGTCCGAAGCCTACGCGGTACATGAGTGTAGAGTTCTGTTAACTGAAAGAGACGTTCTCTAAACATAATACAGGTAGCAATTACATAACATCCATCCATGCATTTTCAGCCGCTATCCAAGGCCAGATCGTGGGGGCAGCAGGCCAAGCAATGCACCCCAGAAGTTCCTCTCCCCAGTTCCTCCTGGGGGATCCCAAGGTGTTCCCAGGCCAGACAAGATATGTAATCACTCCAGTGTGTTCTGGGTCCTCCCTGGGGCCTCCTACCAGTGGGATGTACCCAGAACACCTTTAACAGGAGGCGCCCAGGAGGTGAGATGCCCGAACCACCTCAACGGACCCCTTTAGACACGAAAAGGCATTGAATTACATTGCAACAACAACATTATACACACATAATTCCTTGGAGAAGGGGTTGGTGTGGTGGGATGCACTACTAATAGGGTAAAGAACCCAGAGCTAAGATTTTGTAAGCTACTAAACCAAAAAACTACAAGCAATAAGGTGTGAGGCACCAGCAGTAAGAATGAGAAAACTGGAATCCTGACACTCCCTATGCCTACATAAGGTTGAATAAGGTTGAAGCTAACTAAGCTATGCAGGCCTGATTCTGATCTTTGTTTGGTTAAATGATGATCTTACCTTGTGATTTGATCAAATACTTTAGCGGGATCATTTCTTTAAGATAAGCAAGGTGAGGAGAAAGGACACAGAGATGGACCAGCAATATTGAGTTTCACGGTATATCTTTTCCTCTTTGGCAGACAGGGTGCTAAATTAATTCTATAACATGCTGAAATCTGCTGTTTTTAGCTAGCTACAGACATTCTGTTAGTGTTTCAGCAATTGGTTGCATATTGTGGTGCTGCTTGTTTTCTCCTCCAGTGGGCATGGTTTTCGGAGTATGTTGTTGTTGCCCTCTGTCTCTGTCTTGTGAATAGAAGAAAAGATGAAAATATTTAAAGGTGTTCCTATAATTGCTGGTCGTGTCATTCTTCAGTGAAGTTCCAGTCAGACAAGATGTAGCATCTGCATAGCTGAAAAACTGCTCAAACATACAAATCCTTCCCCGGCTTCTCTCTGGAGCAGAAAACTTTCTCAATTCTCTCTGTTTATTTGGCTTCCCACTAAAGACAACACAATCCTGAATCTTTCCCATGAGCTGAGCGCAATCCAAGAAAAATAACCCTGTCTTATGTTGCCATGGTGTAATTATGGCTCCAAACAGACTCTATAGCTGCGTTCCCGTTCTAAACATCAGCTCGAGCGCAGCGGAAGTTTGGTTTTCTAACCCAACATAATTAAATTCCAACTGGAGAGACGGAAATCCCGCCCGCCCCTGTTAGAAAAAAAAACAGAAAAGAAAATGCAGTTTTGCTCTGGTTCACATTTACGGCAGACTGACTCAGTTCTGGTGTTTTCCTGTGGTGTATGTTTATGACATAATTCGATATGGCTGGTTTTATTTCTGGCTGTCGTTGGACAAGAGATGAGGCTTGAACAAGTTAGCTCATTAGAGTGGACTTGGAGCAGCATGACTTTAGCGTCCGAGGAGCAGAAAACCATCACGGACGAGGCTGCTTTGCTTATTTGGTTGTCAATTGACCATAGAGCAATGCAGCTACTTGACACAATGCACTTTGAGTGAAAGTACTACACTGTCACAATCAGTCTCTCCACCTACATTTAAACATGTACTAACTTCTCTGAAGCTTGTTGAAAGGCTGAGTGAAAGTGGGTAAACACGTAACGAAACTAAGAGCCATGCTAGCAGCTCTGTGAGGCTGAACTAAGACACAGTGACGGTGCTTTGTCCTAACGTCAGCGACAATGACGCTGCTAACATGCTGATCACAAGAAGAGAGTCCTGTTCTAATACAGCTTCTGTAGTGTCTGTAACTCAATGCAGTCTCTCACTAGGTTTTTCTTTAGTCTTTCTGAACAAAAGAAGCATATTCCTGCTCGTTACTTTAAATTTTCAGAGAGAAATCTGCATCTACAGCACTTGATAATAGAAGTCAGAACCTTTGAATACGCGCAAAGTACAAGTTGCATGCTAACTACCTTGTGAGCATAAAAGAAACAACACTTCCCTTAAAAATATACCAGCTCATCTGAGCAGGTGTTTACGCCACTGTAACTTCGTTTCATCTATATGTATAATATCCATCTCCTCTGTTAGCTGTAATCCCTGACGTGATGGTCTGGAGCTTATGGGAAAAGTTGTTGCGTAAAGGCTGCTAAAAAAAAGAAAAATTTAATCAGCAGTGTATGTTTTAAGGTTGTCTCCTGCTCTTGAACCCGATATCTCAAGAACACCTTGAGGGAATTTCCTAAAATTTGGCACAAACGTCCACTTGGACTCAGCAAGGATCTGGTGGTCATAAGTCAAGATCACTGTGACCTCACAAAACATGTTTTTGGCCAAACGCAAGAATTCATGCACTAATCATGACAAAATTTCACACAAATGTCCAACAGGATGAAATGATGAATTGCTGACATTTTATATCCCAAAGGTCAGAGGTCAGCTTCACTGTGACATCGTAATGTTCTGCAAAAAACACTTTTTTGGCCATTTCTCAACGTCCTAGCTCAGGAACAGAGGGGGAGACACTTATCTTGAGTGTCCATCTTGAAATTATGCTGATCTTATAGACCTTCTGTGCTGCCTGGGTGAAGATGTGTAGCTTTGTAGCTTCTTTGGAGCAACATCCATATTTGAAGCATGTTCCACTGTCATGGGTACATATAAGTCTGGACCGACATGAATGTAAACTGCAACTTGACTGGTTGGTGGAGGCATACAACCAATAGGCTGTAATTCTAGTTTTTATTTTTATTTTTATAAGATACTTGTCTTTATCTGGACATGCTGTGACGTTTGTTAATTAGCACTTAATCACAAAGCTTGCCTAGGACGCCAAATGTGCTAGGTCCAGCACTGAATCCATCTAAAAACTGTCGCAACATAACAACAACATTAATCTCATGATGACAGCAAAGGGAAAGTGAGGGGTTCACCATAACCATCAGGATTCATCCTCTGGGAACTATGAATCTCTGTACAAAATCAAATTGCAATCAGTTAAATAGCTGCTGAGACATTTCAGTCTGAATCAAAATGGTGGATCTCCTGATGAACCCGCAAACTGACTTTGGCATTCCCAGAGCTACACCGCAAGCGTGTCTACAAACTAAATGTCATCACATCATCACAGAATAACTGTTGGAATGCATCACAGATTGATGTGCTGTATATAATAGAGAAAGAGTGTGTCAGAGGGTGGAGACTTCCTCTGGGCTAATGATGAATAACTGTAGGAGAGATGAAGGCATATCAACTCATCAGGCCTCGCTCATTGTGGAGCCCATGATTGCCCACAGTCTTGCTGTTGTGCGGCGTGCGGCTTTGATGTCCTTGGTGTACTCTCTAAGGAAACCTCAGCGCAGTCAGTCACAACAAACTCATGTGGGGTCATTTTGGCCTTGGTGGTTGAACAGCTTTCAGTATTTGGGTTGATGAATCCTGAGGAATGTGTTTTTGGGTCGAGCTGTTGATTGTTGTTTCCGTTTATGGCTGCGCTCCAGGGCCAGAATTTTTGAATTGAGGCACTGAGAAACCACACCCAGACTGATACAGCACTGGACTGGATGTACATGACACACAGATACAGACGCTGTGTAGACGTTTACCCCGTCCTATTTCAGTGAAGCAGAAACCTCAGCGGCTGCCATTAGTACCTTGTGTCCTGCGTCCAGAGACGCTGATTTAGGCAAACCAGAGCTGTTTGGGTCATTTTTGTTGTTAGTTATTTATGAGCACCAGTTGTTCCTCGTTCTAGGTATCCCTGCTATGACCACAATGTGGGTGGATCCCGTCTGTGGGACTGACAGCTGACATTCCAGACCTCTTATGAGCCATAGACCAGAGGAAGGCTCACATTTAGAACAAACACTGGGTTTTTCTATAAAAAAATGTGCCATTCTGTGTTTTGGACTGTGGACTACAGCTTGTGTAAAGGCTCCAAAACTGCAACACAGTGAGGAATGTGTAGGTATCTGTGGTTTTGTGGTGGCTAGAATGGTATAATTTGTGGCAGAGATCCCCAAAGTGTTCAAAACAGACTGAGGGTAACATAAAAAGCAACTGACAAACACAAGTACATAAATATTTTGCAGGTGCTGAACAGAAAAATTAATACAAGAAACCCAAAAAATTAGCAAATTGTTTCATTTTTCCCCAAGTGTTAGTGCTATGTCTTTCAGGATAAGACTGGCATTATTCAGTATTTTGCTTACTTTCAACAAATGCTAGCCTGACAACACCGGACCAAATTGCAAATGCGAGTTAGTCTGGAGCCTCTTCATTTTCGATTTCCAAAGGGTATTATCAACGGCCGTGACTTATGCTCGCCGTAGTGTCCTAGGCACGACGGTGTGTGAGCCAGAAACGATATCATCATGTATTTTACGTCAAGTGTGAAGGCTACATAAGTTGTCAGGGATCATTGGAGCCACGCCCCAGATTGGATAACCCAACGAAGGCCAGGTCAAGTGGAATCTGTCCCCTAATGGGAGTGAAGACCAGACACATCTGCCAGAGCAAATAAAACATGAGCTCGCAGATTTGTCTGTTTCCCAGGCTAAACAAATGCTTTTAAAAGACCAAAACCAACAATGCATTAGTCCGCCTGTCAACACTCACTGACTTTGTTTCCCTATTTGTGGCACTCAGCCCCAAACCCATTGGTTCCTAGTGAAGATTAATCTTTAAAATATTTTTTCATAGTAATAATGGGTCAAATGACTACATGTGATGCAATAAAGGGTCGCTCATAATGATGAAGCAGAAACAGAATCATTGTCTTAGTTCTGTGATTAGGTTAAGGCACAAAAAAATATTGGCTATAGTTAGGAAAATCATGTTTTGGCTTAAATTGCCGGGTTTTGGGGGCACAATCCTGGCAGGAAAAGCAGCGATGTGTCTGTAAAAAACGACTGCTTTCTGTGGCACCGTCCCTGCTTGAAAAACACAGATGGGTTGTTTTGTAACACCCACGTTTGGTGATGGAAAGTTTCTGGAAAACCACAGATGGCTCACCACAGATCACAAACATTTGGGGCCTGAAAATTCACTGGAAACAAAGCAATGACTCATAACACAGCCTGTTCTATGGTTTGTCGGTCTCGAACAGTGGTCTACAGTTTGGCTGTCATCTCGTCTAGGTGTCACACCGTCCACCATCCCCTCTGACTCCTGATGATAAATTCAGCTCATATATTATGTCACTTTAGAAACTATATCATACATTATATTTACAGCACCTGGATAGTATATGTTGTATTGACCTAACATGAACTACAGTGCCTGTGTTTATCATAATGATTGGACATTTTGCTCAGTGCAACAGTGTGGCTCATTGATGTCTTTTTAATAGTGGAGGAATACAATATATCATGTTTTGGCTACACAGACAACACGGTTTAGATGGATCAATTCATTGTTTTTTGTCTTTTCTTGGGATTTATTGACAGTAAGAAAAATGTAGACTATCATCAGACCTCTCCATGGAATATATTGCGTCTTGAAAATGAGTATAAATCACATTTTGTCTGGTGGACTTAAGGGAAACAGCAGTGAAAGTATATAGAAAGAGGTTTGTGTTTGCACTATAACTTTGTGTGTTACATTACATTTACACACACACAGTTTATGGTTTAGGTATCTGGAGGAGGATGTGAGTGTGGGCACACAGGCCATCACTGCGAGTGGGCAGACAGATGGAAAACATGCCGAGTCAGGAGACAAGCAGGTGTGCGCCAGGCTTGTGTGTGTGTGTCTGTGAGAGAGAGTTTCACGAGAGGTCTGATAATATTTACTCTGTGAGTGAGTGACATGATTTAAGGAGGAATTCTTTATAAATTCCTGCGTCTGGTTTGATGGACATTGTTCTTGTGTATCTTGGCTTGACCTGCTCAGTGTGAGATAGAGAGAGATCCTGCTGATGGTGCCAGGATGAAAAAAAAAATGGGGATGAAAGAGACGAGGCAGAAACAGAAGGAAAGGAAAAGACAGACGAAGGAGAAGGAGATGCATGTGTACTTGAAAATTAAACTCATTCTAGTCTGTCTTTCTCTCTCACAGAGTGTTTGAATTGTACCAGTTTCACTGACATGAACAGCAGGATAAACGCCATTGAATCAAAGGTAACAAGGATCCCCACAAGCCTACTCGTTATTTGAAGACAAGACTGGGTAAGCGTTTGTACACTTTACACACATAAAATCTGCTGCTCTTGTTTCAGATCAAGCTGTTAGAAGATGGACGCTCATCCCTGCAGACAGTCAGCAGTTCACCAGAGGGCTCCACAGACAACGAAGTGGACGCACCCAAACCCACTCCTATTGGGCCGCCATCATACCTGCCACCAGGTATCAACACTTCAGGAAAAACAGATGTAGTGGAGATGTTGAAGAGCTGTTTCAATGTCTGTAAAAAAAACTAGGTGCAAAAGCAGTTCTGTTTTGTGTCTGCATTTGAAATAATCAACAGTAAATGCAGTTTTAATATTCAGAGATAATTAAAGGAATAGTTCACTGCTATTTAAGTCAGAACTCCAGTGATGTTATGGAAAAACTTATCATGTTAAATGGTTACACAAAAGTTCAATATTTGCATCTTCACCGGCTTCATTTGGCTCCTACTGATACTTTTGGCCTGCAGTGCATCCTTCTGGCAACAGATAGAACACAGACTAGATGGGCGATAGATTATTGTCCTGTGGCACTCATGTTTTGGTGGATGTTCAGAAATATAATAGCCTTTTTTTAAATTTATTTTCACTCACTTAACTGACCATCTTAAGTCCGGTGGTGAGATGCAGAGATGCAGTAAGGAGGTTAAAGGGGTACTCCAGCAATTTAGCCTTGCACTTTCATAAAGTCGGGGGACTTGTGTGAGAGAGATTTAAAGGGCCAGTGTGTAATATTTGGCATGGTTTATTGTCAAATCTGAATCTGAATCTGAATATTCTACCCATTAATATGTTTATACAAGTGTATAATCGCTATAAAATAAAATTCGTTTGGTTTTCGTAGCCTTATAATTATGCTTTTATATATA
>NC_065507.1:22769970-22838465 GCF_006386435.1 Epinephelus moara
CATTACAATATCGTAACATGGTTTAGATTTCTAAATAAACATTTACCTCGTCGCTAGATAGACCTACTCCTGAAAAACTCGTGTCTGCAAAAGGCTTTTTGTCCCTACGAGGCCACCGTCATTTACCCGACGGGAGGGGTGAGCGAGTGAGCCCTGCAATCTAGAATTTGACCACTGATGTCACTGTTTTCAACGGTTTCCAACCCATTTTACACAGTGGTCCTTTAAAACAACAACAAAAAGGTCAACTCAATGAAGCAGCAGAGGCGGAGATATCCTGACTTTACATCCCTAATCCTTCGTTTGCCATCATGCAAATGACAACGACTTTGCAAATTACTTTTGTTATGGCATGTTCACACCAAACAGGAAGCAAATTAGTCCTATTACTCACACTAGCACGGCAGCTAGAGTGTTTTTTTTTTGTAATGAATATTCACCCTTAACCGCCATTGTGCTAGCTAGGCAGCTAATGGCTAACTTGGTTTGCAGTGAAGTATAATCGATAGCTGGAATCGAGTGATATGAACACAGTAAACACAGAGGCTCCGTGCTCTGAACCAGCATGAACCAAGAAGTTTAATTTTCCACACTGCCACTGCAACACATTACCACTTCATTCCTTCCGTTGTTTATCCTCCATAATAAAAGACCAATATAAATCACACAAAGCTTTTTGCCAAGACGCAACATAACAAAATAACTCACACAAGGCACAAAAACATATTTTCAGAACTCATCATGAAGTCATTTAGCTGTGCTCACTGATTTCTGAGCCCTCTCCTTTTTGTTGTGTCGTTGTACAGCACTGACGTTGAGTAGTAGACCTCCAGGTGCCACGCTGTTTGCCCTCCATTTCTGATTCTCAGTAACGTCAAGAGAATGTCAACTAGATCTCAGCACTGATAGGCTTGAGTTGAGTTGTTGTGTGTAATCTCACTGCACACAACATTTGCTTTGCATTTGGCATGAACACACCATTAGTCCTGCTTCTTTGAAACCCCACACCTAAAGTCTATTTTCCCAGGTTGGGTCGTAGTTGAACTATAAGTCTCCAAAAACATAAACTCTGCATTTCATTCTGACTGTCTCTTTTATTTTTGGAGCATCGGGAGGCAGAGGGCCTCCAGGGCCCATCGGACCACCAGGGCCTCCAGGTTCTGCAGGGCCTCCAGGTCCCTCAGGAAGAGCAGGCCTCCCTGGACCTATCGGTAATATATCTACGGATCGTCTAGTCTCATCTGCTCATTTAAAAATGGTCTGAAAACACTCTCACGATTGACGAAATGCTTGTTTTACATGACTGATTGATTCATGTATTTCACCTTGGCGCTCAGGACCAAAGGGGGACAGAGGTCTAGCAGGAGTGATAGGTCTCCCCGGGCCTCCTGGTCCACCGGGTCCTCCAGGGCGGAGCTCCTCGCCTGTTCGAGAGCGCGGTGACGTTTTTCACGTGGACAATCAAGGTGAGCGTACTATTCCACCTCACATTCACTCTTCTTACTTCAAGCTAAATTGTCCCAGATGGCCTCAAATGAGAACATAATAGAAGTCAATCTTACACACATGGTCGAGTTCTGACCCAAGAACAATTGTAAAACCATTCAAGCATTCAGTTTTTGGTTCGTCTGAAATTATGCCAAAACCACAGGTCCATTTTGATGAATCATGTGCCTCACCATTTTCAAACACTCACATATCTCATGCATTATGTTCATCCTTTGCAATCATTGTGTCAGGCAGAACCTGAACGCAGGCCAGATGGGTTTCTATGTATGGAAAATGTTTTTTAAAAAAAGGGCACAGGTGGAAGCACGGAGCACGTTGTAGCTGTTACCAAGTGTTTAAGTGAGCAATATGTGTCTTTAGCTTTCAGCGAAGGACTCGCAGTTGTAGCGGAGAGAGTATTGTTTCTTTGCAGCGAAGGGCTGGCTTACATTTAGTTTAATTGTTTCCGTGTGTGTTGCTGCTGCTGCCACCGTTTACTGCAACCTCATTTAACACCACCGCTGACAATGGAGCCAAATATCCGCAAATAAATCACAAGATCAGCTCATTTGTTTTTTTGTTTTGTTTTTAAAAAAAGACTGAATCAATTAGAAAAAGATATTGAGACACTTTTCATTCATCTTATCCACTTTGATGCAGCTTTATTTCTTTAACTTCCTCCCAAAATGGCTTTTGTAGTGTTAAACTTGAAATAATGAATTTATCAGTGTTTTGAAGATTTAAAATCTTCATATCTTTAAAAAAAAAAAAAACACACAAGTGCAAAAGTTTCATTTCTCATATTTAAAACCTGTCTTTGACCACAGGGAGGCAGTAGAAGTCTGTGCTATAATCATTACCTCATGCAGACTGCTGGCTCCGATTAGGCATTTGGCTGCGTCTGCCTTTCTGAGCCCAGAACTGTGTCTGCGGGTCTGGAACTATGTAGATTTGGGTCTGTGGGACCATGTAAGCTGAGGGGGGCCAACTGGCTGTAAATCAGGCCTAATTTGTTAGCTGTCAGCACAACAGTCTGCGTTTGGGGGAACAGGCCGCGGCCCGGAGCCAAAATCTGGGCTAGCTATGAACGAGGGAGGAGATAGTCTGCCACTCATGTGGAGTTTCTCGGGGAGGCAGCCAGGCTCGAGGAGACTGTAACATTAGAAAATTAGTTCCAGAGGGAAATCTGCTCCTTCTAGACCCTTTCTGTGGACTGGAGCCATAATGTAACAGTGCTGTCTCAACACTGAGGGGGGGAGACTGACTCTGAGCATATGTTAAAGTGGAGAGGAAGTGTGCTGTGGTTGAAAACAATATTCGTACTTACAAGCGTACTTTGAAATAGCCAACATGCTGAGAACAAGGCACGACTTCCACCTCCTCATGTCCAAGTGTTTACTGCTCCATTAAATGGGACCTCTTTTCTATCGACCAGCTGCTGCTGTCGATCACTGTCACATTGCATTTAATCCTGCTGTTAACTGCTGATGAAACTCTGTAGCCTGACTGGTCACCCCTGATGTCTTAACCAGTGGGGCCCCCAGGAATTTTTCATGGGGGTGGCCAGATGGGGCCACTGACAATCCTGGGGTGGCACACCAAATCCAAAGGCGATAACTGACTTCCTGGAATTTGATTATGCTGTTGGGGTATATACACTAGCTGAAAACTATGTCAGTACGGAGAGTTAAGGAATCACATATGTACTGTGGTTTTTATTTTACAGTTAATGTTACTAATTATCCGATGTGCATAGACTGATACTGGCACAGTTAACTTTTTAGTTCCACAACAGTCCTGTTTTAATGTGTTATGTATCTGTATATACATGTGTTAGATTCATTGACCTTTAAATAGGCTGGCTCTTTTCCTTAAAAATACAAATATACAACTTTGATTTAAAGGAGTATGTTGATTGTAAGGAACAAAACATTAACTGGGAACAGGCCTACTCAAGTTTAGGGGAGACTTGTGGGTACCAGTGGAGCCCATTTTCTTTCAGATATCTTAAGGTGAGAGTTTAAGGGAATCCCTTTGAAAGTGGCCATGCCAGTTGTTCCCTTGCCAAAATTTAGCCTAAGCTTGGAGCGTTTTTTTTTTTTACAACACTTGTCGAAAAGCTATACCAACATGGTTGGTACCAATGAATGCCTTAAGTTGTCTAGTTTCACAAGATACCACTAACTTTGCAGCTTAAAAAATCAGCATGCCACAGCCTCTTACAGACAGTAATATCGGCCTCCAATTGCCAGCCATTGTATTGGGGGGGCTGTGGCACCCTCTAGTCCCCACTCTGAGGCGTCATTGGTCTTAACTCTTCTATTAGATTGAAAAAAGGCTCCCACGCCAAGGTTCAGGCTGACACTCCAATGGTGAACGCATATGGACAGATACAGAAACTAGTATTTGTAAGGCATATTGGAAGCAACAATTTTATAGGCATGCCCAAGATAAGTCCGTACCAGCAGTAGAGGCAGATCTAGTATTGTCAGATCAAAGTTGTGAATCCAGTTGTGTCTCAAATGCATCACGAGTGACCACTTGTGTTTGGATTTTGCTTTCCTGCTTATTTGAGGAAACTACGTTTGCTGCTAAACAACAAAACCTCATTGAAATATTTTGACACATGCAATGCAACTGTTTGGGAGGTTTGCTGAACTATATGCAGAGTACAAACTTACATGATCACATGCATCCATGGCAACCTTTGGATGTGACTGTAATCAGGTCTTAGTGTAGTATGTCTTTATTTTCTTTCTTGGTGCATTTACGTCTGTATTTAAAGCTGTTCATTAGAGATCAGATTGATTAAGATGTTTTGCTCAGCAGCAGTGACTAAAAAACAACAACCAAAAAAACAACAACAAAGGAAGGAAAATTCTACAAAACATTGATATTTGTTGTTAAAACTTTTCATTTGTGATGATTAAATTGTAAAGAGCTCGCAGAACTGAATAAAATCGACCTCGTGCCAACATTTCTGCCTGTGGAACACAAATATCCAGTGTTGGAGCTTTGGCAGCCAGCAACAATGGAGTCATGGAGATTTTGGCAGTTTCCACATGGACTTGGCAGGTTGCTGTGTTGCAGCTTATGAGTCACTGTAGTTATTATACACAGTGTTGATCAATGAAAACATCAATAAAAATATTTTTAAGTCATTAGCACCCGGAAATAGAGTGCATGTTTGATTCAGTGGACTCCGGAAGAAAAGTTAAAGGACATTAGAGAACGTTGGGTAACTGCACATTTGCACACTTAACCACATTAAAACCATAGACTGTATAGATAATGGATGCAGCTTGCTTGCTGTCACCCATTGGTTTGTTGACTGCTGTTTTGAAGCCTTAAGTTTGGCGTTTCAGCCGTCGCCATCTTAAAAATTTTCGGAGCCAGAAGTGCCCATATTTGGACGAGCGGGTGGATCTGACTCATAGGCTGGAGCGATGTATCGCAGACAGCCTGTCACCCAGTTTGACATTTTAATATTGGGATCTACAGGGACTGACTCACCTTCTGGAGCTGGCCTCAAGTGGCCATTCAAGGAACTGCAGTTGGCACCTTTTGGCAGGTTTTGGCACCACGTTGGCTTCTATCTCCACCCTGGAGGTTGCTGCTTAATTAAAACATGGCCTAAGTGATAAGCTGTAAATCCACCTCATGCAGTAACATGACTGTTGATGATCCATGTCTTCATTGCATCTTTTCTAATCTGTCATTACAGTCATTATCTTTTGTGCAGAAGTTAAACTAAACTTCTGCTGTTGTTTTTCCCAGAGGAGATCCCCGTCCGTCCAGCTCTCCCTTCTTCTCAGATCGTAGTCGGGCCTCCCGGTCCAACTGGTCCGACTGGTCCTGTCGGCCCCGCAGGTATTAATATGAGCTTTTAGAGCCAACACCACAGAATCACAGCATGTCCTCAGTCCAAACAGTTCATTATGTATTTATGGATAAATATAGATGTATACTGTGATGTGATTGAGTTTTGACCCCTTGGACGAGTCCATCAGTACTGCTCAAACTCACAAAGAATTCAGATCCTTGTCGAAATCCCAAAATGTCCAAAGTTAGGAAACGTGTCATGCTAATTTACAGAGGAATATGCAAAGAGAAGAAGAGCCACAAGACACTTAAACACATTCATTTTCTATGTAATTCAAATGTCTAGCAACAAATGAGTGATCTCTTGAATTTCAAAACTTTTACTACGTGAGCATTACAGTAGATTGAATAAAACACTGGTACAAGTTGATACAAGTGTGACCCTGTTATGTCATATGAAAACATTGTTAAAGCCACTTACTTTAAGAGATATTTTAAGTGAAATATTTAGAAGATCGAAGTTCAGTGTTTATTTTGTAAACCCTGACAAATCTCCCTCTCAGGACAGAGTCATTACTGAATTGAATTAAACTGTATTAAATTGGCTGAATTTAATTTTGACATTGCACAACAGTCGAAGCCAAACTTAAACATTCTGACATTTAGTCCCCTTTGTGAGTGAATGTTTTTGTGAACGACACCACAGGCCCTCCAGGACTGAGAGGACTTGCAGGGATGCCAGGCCTGCCAGGACGAGATGTGAGTACATGAATTTGTTGATGAATGACAGATATGAATGTATGACCTATATCATTAACACACATTTTTGTGTTTTTTGTGACATCAGGGTAAAGAGGGCCTCCAAGGCAAGCCTGGGGATCCTGGCCCTAAAGGAGATCCAGGGGAAAGGGTGAGGCCGCTGTAAAAATCGTCCTCTTGTTTAACAATCGCCCGTTATTGGATTAGCAGGCTGGCTGAACATATTTGATTCTGATGAACTATCAAAATGCTTTTTGTTCTGCGTTTTGTAAATGGTCCTAGCTGTCATGCAATCTTAAACACATTAAAGGTGAACAAGCTTTTCTTCAAAGACTCACTCCGAGCCATGACTAATCCTCCTCTCTCTCTCCCATCCAAGGCCAGGCCTCACTAATCAGGGCGGCCATGTCGGGTCCCCTCTTTTATCCGGCTCTCTAGTGGGCCTCTGTCTTTAAACCTGATCCCCTTCCTCTACTAGCATGATTTAAGATTGGAGATCTGGTGAAGAGGCAGATTAGCAGAGAGGGGATAAAGAATGCAAGCTGGTGAGATGTGTGTGTGAGCAGCAGTCTTAAATTATTCTTCTCTGTTCATTCTCTACCAGGGGCCTCCAGGTGTAGCAGGCGAGCTGGGCCTACCTGTAAGTATAAGGCTATTGTGTTGTATAAGACACACACACACACACACACACACACACACACACACACACACAACACAGATTATTTTACCCTGTTTCCACAGGGCGCACCAGGGCTAAAAGGCGAGCCAGGAGAGGGCTTGAATGAGGTAAGAGACATTAGTTTCCTTTCCTCCTGGGCTCATTTGAAAAATTGTCCGAAACTAAACATGATGGTGTTGATCAGGGTGAGGCCGTGCAGCAGCTCAGGGAGGCCCTGAAGATCCTGGCCGAGAGGGTCCTGATCCTGGAGCACATGATCGGCGTTCATGGTGAGGAGAAAAACAGAGGTGGAAGAAAACGTTTTTCCAGGCCTCGTTTTTTGGAGGAAATATGCTTATTTGCTTTCTGGCGATCAGTTACATGAGAAGATTGATACCACTCTCAAATGTGTCTGTTAAATGTAAGGCTACAGCCAGCTGCCACGGTTAGCTTAGCTTAGCACAAAGACTGGAAACAGGGGGAAACAGCTGGCCTTGGCTCTCCACCTACCAGCATCACTACAGCTCAATTATTAACACATTATGTCCCGTTTGTTTCATCTGTACAAAAACAAAGTGTACAAACGACAATCTGACATTTTATCGGGGTTGTGTGCCCAACTACTTCTTGACTCTTAGCAGTTTCCAGGTAACCATGAGCATAGGCACAGTTTTAACTTTAAAGTTGGGGGTTAACAAAAAAAATATAATAATATATAATACAACAGAGGCTTTGTTTACATGAGAAGTAATAACAAGGATACCAGTAGCTGCATCTTTAAATCCCGACTGAGCTGCGTGTGTCAGTCTCTAAAATGTCGCCTTGTTGTGTTATTAGGTCCCAGAATAGAAGGAGTCATGGCTCAAAACTTAAATTTTATTGCATACCAGCTGCCACTGCCCGTCAACAAAAATGAAGACAGCTATGGTTTAATGCAATAAGACGAGAGGACTGGACGAAGTCGATCATCAAAAATGCTTGTGTGTGCAGCACACACTTCGTATCAGGTTAAGATAATCGAACGGTACATTCACACAGTCTTAGAATTTACAAACCAGTCCAGTTTGTGCCTGAGTGCCCTCTGGCACTGACTATTGAATGAATGACTATTTCTGAATCCACCACTTGCATCATCTTCCTCCATACTCGAAAACAAGCCAACAGACCTTGCTAGCCAGCACTGGCTAATGTCTGTGGGGAATTGTTTTGCTCCAACTAAACCCCACCCACCAAAAAAACATCATACTGTTTACTAACAGTAAAAGGGTCTATAGACATGACTCTAGTAACGTGAAATATTGTTGTAACGCTACATGTGAGACTTACCCAGAACCCGTCAGCGAGACCTCAGGTGCGATGTCATCCCTTTCAGAAGCTTTGTAATCCAGCTTTGATGTCTTTTTGGAGACTTTGTAAAGTAAATCCATGATGATAAATCCACCCAGAGGAAAACTTAATAAATCAGCAGAAGTTCTTTTGCTGTGCTCGTAGGCTTCTTGGAGGTTTCTTAACTCCGCAAGCAGATAAAATAGACAGAACTGAGACTTGAATTTGATCACTGAAACAAATTCCTGAAACTGTGCAGGCTCATTTATAAGCCAATCAAGTTTTCTTTTGGATTTTACTCTTACCTCAAGAGCTGATTTTTTCAGACAAATACAGAATACTGTAGCGAGATAGGGAAAAGAGCATTTTAAGATCTAAAATTAGACTCAGGCTGAGACAGGAGGAAGGCTTTTTCTCAGGATGTGAATTTGAGAAATATAAGAATATGGTCAAAATCTCAGATTGACGTTAAATTGAGCTCAGTTACATCTAGGAGAAATAGGCTGGACAAAGAAGAGCTCTAATTCTGAATTGTCCTTTCCTCTGGGTGACACTGAACGTCTTCTGTGATCATTTATCTATTGTTGGTGTTGAAAACAGTTGTTAGCCATCCGCAAGCCATCTATGATGCATTTGGGGCGATGTTTAAGTTAGAATCATCCCAGCCATGTAAGTGTTACCTGTTAATCGTTTGTTTACCTTGCTCTGTTTTATAAAAAATATAAAGCTCATATTTAAATCCCCACATACGTTTTTTTGCTATGCCCACCGGGGGGTTTAGTGTGTCCCCTGAACCAACACAAACTGTGACGAGGAGGTTACTGCTTCCAACAAATACTTTGGCACATAAATGTTGTTTTCATTGTTCAGTTTTGTAGGCGTTAACGCTCAAGATAAAACGTGTTAATTAGTGAGCTTTAGAGGTGCTGGTAGGTGTATTTTGTTACCTTCAGGCTGAGCCAGGCTAGTTGTTTCCACCTGTTTCCACTCTGTTGGCTGTAGCTTCACATTTAACAAAGCACAGAGTGGTGTAGATCCTCTCATTTAACTCTCCTCCAGAAAGCAATTAAGCATGTTTTCCAAAATGTGACAATATTCATTTAATGCAGTATTTGAAGAAGGGTATTTTTTGGATGATTGTTTTTTTGTCATTCATGTCTTTACACAGAGAACTCTGAAGGATCTGGATTTGGCAGCATTTTGGACCCTCTGTCTTTCTCTGCCATAAAGACCAAGCGCCGTCAGCCCGTTCAAACCCCTCCTCACGCTCCAGGACTGAGGGAGAGACAGAGACGAGTTCCCCTTTAAGAGATTATGTATGTGTGTGTGTAATTGTGATGGATGTGGCAAATTTGGCTTGACTGGACATACAATTTTTGTTTATATCATGTTTCTTATGTTATTGCAGTTTATTTTCCCTTTTTTCAGCTGTTAAATGAAGAGATGTTGAGCATTTCAACCACAAGAAAGGCTTTTTTTTTAGCCTTCCTGGCCCTGTTGCTGCATGCTCTTAGTCTACATAACCTTAGCAGCAGCACTTGTACAATGTTGTACAATGAAATATAATCTCATAAAGTGTTATGAGGATTTTGGCATCCTGCTTTTCCTCAGATAACAGGCTGCCTCGTAAACACATCAGTTTCCTTGGCTGATGCTGCAAAGCTCCTCAGGCTGCAAGTTCCCGAGAGCTGGACCCAAAATATACTATTTAGTGTCAAACACATTCTTGGAACGACCTCGGGGTTCATCTCATGTTAGCCTGTCAAACATATTTCTTCCTTTCTCCTCTCTCTGTGTCTCTCTGCTTGCTCTGCCTTGTTAAAGCTGAGGTAAGACATGACGGGCTGCCAAGAATATCTGCTTAAAATAAAGTTAGGTGAAATGAATAGCATCTGGAGAGAGCGCACATCTGGAAAGCAAAAGGAGGATATGCTGAAACAGTTGAGTTTTGGCCCAGGGACCCAGACCCTGCTTGGTTCCAGTTCACCTTCACGCGACTGGCTGATGGAGCTCTAAACAGGATTACATTGACTTCTTCATAAACTGCCTCTGAGACTTGTTTCCAAACTGATATGATTATTCTGTAATAGGTCTCTAAGAGACCAAGCCTGTTGGTCCCATGCCTGGTACAATCATTGTATTCGTCATTACAAGGTGCATGTGCAAAAGGAATAATTCTGCATTTTGGGATATAAACTCATTCACATTCTTGTAGAGAGTTAGATGAGAGGTTTGATAACGCCCTCATGTTTGTATGCTAAATATGAAACGAGCCAGTTTGCTGAGTGTAGCATAAGGACTGAAAATAGGCGGAAACAGTTAACCTAGCTGCGCTCACATCATATGTTCAGACCGAAAATATGAGCAGCCCAGTGGAAAAGAACTGTTCGGGTCAGCTTTTGACTTATAAATCAGGACTGGAGATTTCGGGAATTTCTGACAGCGATGATATCTCACGCCTGGTGAAAAAAAGAGAGTCAACAAACCATGAAAAAAATGGCTGCAAAGTCACCATCAATAACAGTTACATCTAAATGAAATCCAGTATTTACACTTGTAAACCAATTCAGCTGATTTTAAAGGAGCTATAAACTGTTAGTGTGTATCTGGTGTCACTGGCTGATGAACAGCTAGAAACAGGGGCGGATTGGACGGGTGTCTTCTGGGGAACCAGCCCCGAATCATCTCTCCAAAGCCCAGAATCATTGCAATGACCCAAAGGAATTTAATAAGTGTTCTTCTGTTGGTTAAATATGTCATTCAGAGTTATGGAGACCACATTTACTCAGCAGCCCAGATTATTATTGCATCTACTCCAGCAGAGAATTTAAAAAAAAACAGGTTTTAAGATAAGTGATGCAGTTAAGATAAGTGATGCCATTTACACAAATTCCTACGCCTACCTTTGTTATGTAACATAAAAATAGTAGCATTAGACACACAGGCACATTTGATTTTCCCAACTGATGTAAAGAGATTGATGTAAATGGCTTGAAAAGTAGTGAATATAGCTGCTGTACCTGGTGGGAAAAACCTCCCTTGATTCCAAATGTTTACAACATCTGGCTCCGCCCCTGGCTAGAAATGTGTAACACAACAAAAGAAGCTAATTTAGGATAGTTATCTGGTGTGACTACAGGTTTATTAGTAGTGGAAATCCTTTTTGGAAAGATGTGTGACCCCCATCTCAGAAAAACTGGAGGTCTCATTTTAGCTTCAGACAGAGCGAGGCTAACTGTTTGCCCTTGTTTCCAGTCTTTATGCTAAGCTAATGGCTGCTAGCAGCTGCTTTTACCATACAGACATCTCATCTAACTCTCAGCAAGAAAGCACACCAAAATGTCAAACGTTTTCTTCAACCATCATCAGCAGAAAAGAGATGGACCTGTCTGTATGTGTTGTTTCTGATAAGTTATCATATGTTATAGAGAGCTGAGTCTACTGATGTACCTTTGAAATAATGTGTTGTGTTGTGTCTTGTGCATGTTTCATTATCTTTTTTACTAAACATGTTCAGGTGTGCTTTGTAGTTTAATTTGCGAGACATGGTGCTCAGCAGATATTTATCTGTGTTGGTAATTGAAGTGAGATTAAAGTCACAACAACAAAGGGATTCATTTCGAAGAGTCACCACTTTATTGCACATAATTACATTTACACACACTGTACACCACAACCTCTCAACACGACTGTTTACAGGCAGAAGCTCCGCTGCTGCTCCTTTTCCTCTTCTTTTCATCCCTGTGTCTCTTCTCCTCATTTTACTCCTGCTCTTTGTCCTCTCCGTGGGTGATCACATAACACGAGCCCGTGTAGTCAAGGTTACCAGTGACATCCACAGGGAAGTTTGTAAACATCTGATGTACCTGCAAGCAAACAGGTAAAGGGTTGCACTTGCACTTTTTTTTTTAAAAGAGAATCCTCAGCTTTTGTGATGAGGAGAGCTGTCAGGTTTGCAAAAAGAGAGATCACACATGCTATTACATCTACAGACAAATACAGAGCTGGCTTTTGCCATTTCAATTAGCTCATCAGAACGGAGAGATAAGTGCGGTTATGTATCATTGTCATATATTCCACTCTGGCCTCTTTATGCACCCTTTCATCTGTGCTTTGCCTGCCTGTTTCTGTCTTGCTCCTGATGTTCCCCCTCCTCCTCCTCCCCCTCCTCCTCCTCCTCCTCCTCTGTCTGTCTCTCTCCTCTTGTTTTTCCTGTCTACTGAACAGAGACATGTTGATATGAGGCCCGCTTGCACGGCCACAAGGGAACAAGTCTCTGGTGCTTTTGATCAGCTGCAAGATCAGACATGTCCACCGCTCCCTCGCGTACACTCCAGTGACTGATCATGCAGTATAATGGGCAGGCACAGACAACCAAAGATGCACACCCACACATGTTCCCTCTTTAGATCATATAAGCATCAACACACACATACATACAAACACACACACAGGCGCATGTGTTGGCTCTGCTCACAGTGGGGTGGCTTGTTTGCTGGACACCAGGGAGCGAGAGAGAGATGGTGTGTGTGATTTCCCCTTTCTTGCCCTTTTTTTGCCTCTGACAGTAAGATGGATGATTGCAATCACAGGAGCCATCAGTGAGACAGAGTGGAGGTCTATGGGGCAGCGAGACACAGCCATGGGAAACCAGCCGTCAGATTACTGCACCGCGCTGCCATGGGAACGCTGCGCTGTTTATTTGTCTAGGGGTTTTGTTGTTTCATATGCATTTTCCTCTCTCTTCTCCCCCCTCTGTGCGGCCTTTTGATGTACAGAGCATGAAAGCTTCCTCATAAAATATGTGTAGGCTGTGTGAGACGGACAGAGAGGGAGCGCGTTTACGTTTCACAACATAGTGAGCCTACTGTAAGTCAATATGTCTCTTCAAACCAGTACAAAAGTGACAGATTTCATAGCGATTAGACTGGTCTCTTTGATCCCTCGAGAGAATGAGAGGCAGACTTTTTCACTCCCCAGTCAACGGATGTTTTTAAGAGAAACATCTGTTGCTGTACAAATGAGATTACTGTGTCTCTCGCCAGGGGCCATGAAGGTTATGAATGGCACTGTTACTGAAGAGGGGGTCTGGAAGAGAGCTGAAAAGGATCTTTGTAATAAGCTGTAGCTGGTAGTTAAGGGGTTTAAATCAAATTAAATTGCCTCAGATTCTGGGTATTCATCAGTGCTCACCTTCAACTTGTTCAACAGTATCGCCACCGCCGGTACCTTTGAATCACTATCTCATATTGATACATCCAATATTTCACCTTGTTGCCAAGCAACAACTCACCTCATCCTCTGTAAACTTGTCAGCCTGTGACACGAGGTGATATTTCATCCTGCAGGAGAGCAACAGGAACGAAGAATTACGGTTTCCATCTCTTTGACTTTGAATTAACTGTGATCTGTATTTCACTGACCAAGATATGCGTTATCTGCATCCTGGAACTTTGCTAATGATTTATGTTTTCGTGCTGTTCAAAGCACCGTTCAGAGTTATCTGAGTGATGAATTCCTGTGAGAGGCATCTCAAGCCACAGAGTCATTTCTGCGGTGTCTGTGAAGAGAATCACACACTCACTCCCACCCCCTCTGAGGACTCTGGGTCAGAGACCTTGAAGGCATTGAGAATCATCTCCTCAGGGTTAGCTCCTGACGAAACACAGAAAAACACAGGTAAAGCTGCGAGTTAGAACTGTTGGACATGATGCACTCTGCACTGACTCTGTTTCACATGATACTTTACTACTTTTTTTGTGAATGTTAAAATTTATGGCCCAAAGTGAAAGATTTAGGGGCATCTAAAGGCATCAAGCGGTTAGGATTGCAGATTGCAACCAGCTTAAACCTCTCCTGGTTAGAATTCCGTCAGTATTCTACATTCAGGAGATTTTTTCCAGGAGCTGACGTATCCACAGAGGTCTCTTCCTCTCCAAATCAAAAAGAACAGGTGATTAAAACCAGTAAAAAACACTGAATAAAGCAGTTTCATGTTACAAATAAGTGTTTCTTCTACCCTGTTCGGCACGTCACTGACAGCCCACCTATTTTCTCTGATACCTTTATGTGTGCTCACGACATTTCTGATTCAGACGTTCAGGGGGTTTCTACCAGGAGCTGAATTATCCACAGAGGTCTCTCCTCCTCCAAAACAAACAGACCCGGGGATTTATACCTGTAAAAACACCGGATAAAGAAGTTTCACGTTACAAATCAGTGTTTCTCCAATGCTGTTTGGCTCGTCGCAGACAGGCCGCTAGCCTAGCACATGCTAATCTGTGCTCTTCTTTGTTCTCTGATAACTTAAGATCCAGACGTTCAGAAATGTTGTCACTGGCAGCCAAATTATCCGCAGAGGTCTCTCCCTTTAAAAAAAATGGACCCTGTGATTTAAACTGGTGTAATGTTAAAAAACTGGTCCGACGCTCTTGCCGCGGAGAGGCTGCTAACTGTGGTGGCCAATGCGAAATTGAGAATGGCCCTATGGAGAGCCAGTGTTTTGTTAGACTATTCTGGACTACTGTATTTAGGGACAAAATGAAGACATGTAATATTCTGTCTCCTTCTCTGTATAAGGCTTCATTGTACCTGAGGTGAACTGCGTCCTTAGAGTTTTCATTAATGTATGAGAAGCTTGCTTTGTAGCTCTCGTGACAGTTATCTACTAAGTGGAGGCCTTCCCTTTGCCTCCCTTTCGCTGTGCACTTCTACGTCTTAATTATATTATGTGACTGAATCTGTGATTCTTTGTCAGACCTACGGAGGACACTCCAGGTGTCAGAGCTCTGACCTTTCAGCTGAAATAGATCGACTCTGTTAAAACTCTTTTTATTCTGTTCTATCACTTTATTAAATAACACAAAAGACAACGTGATCTTTTCACTCGTTATTTTTTTCACTTATGCCACCACACTATAAATATGGCCGTGCAACCCACTCTCTGTGTAGATATAAACGGCTCATTCTAAGGGAACAAAAACACAGCAGTTCTTATTTTTAGGTGATTATACACTAAAAAAAACAAACATCTTTATTACATTACTTAATTTCTGCCAATATAGACCCCCAAATCCTACACACTGAACCTTTAATACAGAAAATAAAGACTTTATCGCACATCAAGATTATAGTCGACTGTTTTCTGTGAAATGTCTGCTTTCATGCACCAGTTCCTTCTATCCAAGACAAGTTTTTCCTTTGGGAGACAATAAAAAGCAACGCTGAACTTTAAACTTGACTAAAACATGAATAAATGATCAGCTTCACTTAAAACAACAACACAAACCAAGCCAAAAAAATATATTAAATATTAATTAGGGTTCCCAGTCACAGCCAAGTTACAGTTGTAGTGTAGTACTCAAGAAAAAACACCTATGAATCTATCATTATCCATTATGTGCCTATGTAACTTCATTTTCAGCACTGTACACATCTAAAGTCAAAACTGATAATAGATGAAACACTAAAAAAAATTGCAAGTATAAATTGATCACA
Organism: Epinephelus moara; assembly: GCF_006386435.1. Lineage (NCBI taxonomy): Eukaryota > Metazoa > Chordata > Actinopteri > Perciformes > Serranidae > Epinephelus > Epinephelus moara. The sequence continues at coordinate 22,785,521 of NC_065507.1, forward strand.
TGAACATTTTTCAGAAACAGAAATTATAACAAAGTATTTCTAGAAAGTAAAATAAAAGTTACCTAACAAAAAAACTCACAGCACGATCATCACCACCTCTGTACGAGCTGACCTTTGACCTCTCTTCAAACATGTTTGAAACGCCAATCCATCCAGCTAAAGCATCCATCGGGTCGCTCTTATCAGTGATACCGTCTCTGTTCTTACCCAAGATGGTAAAAGCCTGCGAGCAGAGGGCAGTTACACAGGTTACCATGAGAGGCAGTGCGGCTCCACATAGCAAGAGGGAGAGACAGTCGTCCTACATGAACACAGCGTCTGATCTCTGACCTCTTCAGACTCCTGGATCTGGCTCTGCTTAAACATGCTGACCATGTTGGAGCCTCTTTCTTCTTTGCGCTTCTGGGCAACAGAACAGACGTGTCCCATGAGAAAGGAGGTTCACGGTGGTTCCCTTGAGTCAGACCAGCCGAGGTGGGAACCAGCCTTAGTCAGCAGAAGTACCAAAAACATAAGCAGCCCAGTAGCTGATAGTATTTCTGTTTCATTTAACCTTTCGTTCTTGGTTTCCAAGGTGATTCCTGATCAACATTATAGTCAGTATTAATTACTTCGTATAGCTGACCAGATATTGCATGAAAAAATGGCAAGTAATAGGAAGTCAATGAGTGCAATAAACTTACTGCATATCCTGTACAGACATTTACCCAGACGAGTGTCTGCAGCAGGAACATGATGATCTGTAGGTGGATTGATAAGTCAGAGTCTTGCTTGTCCCGACTTACACTGTGTAGCCCCTACTGCTTCAAAGTAATCCAGAGCCTTGTGAAGCTTCACTCAAATCCTTATGGAGATTCTGTGTGCTGAAATGTAGAGTTTGAGAATTAATTTTTATTTTTATTCCAGCCAACTAAAATGTTTTTATACCTAGTTTTTTGTTTAGTTTTAGTTGACTATAATAACCTTGGTGTGTTGTCAGCAAAACGTTTTTTATGATTAAGTCAGGGCTGGGCAATATATATCGACATTAAATCGATATCGTGATATGAGACCAGATACAGCCTCCGATTTTGGAAATCATTACATCTTAAGTGTTGTCTTTTCTTGGTTTTAAAGGCTGCTTTACAGTAAAGTGATGTAACTGTATGAATGTAACTTAACAGACATTATTTGCCTTGACCCATTAAGTCATTAAATCCACATTACCGGTTATTATTTATCAGAGATCGAACCCAGGGTGGAGGAAGTCTGGGGTGAGGGAGCCCCTCTGTGTGGAGGTTGCATGTTCTCCCCATGTCAGCATGGGGGAAGCCAGGTACTCTAGCTTCCTCTCACAGTCCAAAGACATGCAGGTTAACTGGTGACTCTAAATTGGCCGTAGGTGTGAATGTGAGCATGAATGGTTGTCTGTCTCTATGTGTCAGCCCTGTGATACTAGTAGCAATAGTCTGGCGACCTGTCCAGGGTGTACCCCGCCTCTTGCCCAACGTCAGCCTGGATAGGCTCCAGCCCCCCCGTCACCCTAACATGAAGAGCAGTTACGGAAAATGAATGAATGTATTATGTTAAAATGACCTTTGACTTGAGTGTAAAGACTTGAGACTCACTTGACTTGGTCCCACCTCTGCTCCTACCAACACGTGGATCTTCCTGCAGTCTCTGTGATCGGATGAGGTCTTCAGAAACGAGAGGAGGGGCTCCCTTTTATTATGCTAAATGTCCAGCACCTGTTCTGTCCAGAGAACAGAGGTGACGCTGTGCATGCTTCCCACAGTGAAAAGGTACTGACTGACAACATGTCAAGCAAGCATCAGCACATGTAGTGGATCTATATTTGCAAGCATAAAGACTGATTTCACTCACAGTAACCAGATATGCTTATAACTCCCTTGTGTACATGAATGGGATTATGACAGGGATGAGGGGTCTGGATGTTCTGGCCGTCTGAAAGCATTATTGCTGATAGACGTCAGCGGTTTCAACAGCTGCTGAGGCATCAGCTCATTATGGGGAGCAACATTATTCGCTGCCCTTGTGCCTGCAGGAAATGTCTCATTTGACAGTGTAAAGTGTTAATTCTGTGTCAGGGGCACTAACTCAGAGGTGTAAATTTAAATGATCCACATCACAGCTTCTGATTCCTATCAAGTGACTCCTGAAGCGCACATGTTCCCCTCCTCCTTCCCTCTCCTGTTTTCAAGGTTTTTCTGCCCTATTGCCGTAGCCTAAGCTATGACAATATATAAAGGACAGGAAAAACATCAGAGAAATGAGCATGGCTGTGTAAATAGCAACGTTTAATGAATTGGTAGAGGATGTGTGTGTTAGCACAGCTGTTTTGCTCTCTAACAAGTCGTACCAGAGGTATGAACAGCAGAAGGTTTGAGGTCTAACAAAACCTATATGGTTTCATTCCGATGGGTAAGGGGTCAGTGATGTGCAGACACAATGTAAACGCTCCTTCTGTGTGTAATTCTGTCTATTTGTGGTCATTTTGTGTCTCCTTGTGGTTTCTTTTTGTAGTCGTTTGGGTCTCTGATGTAATTTTGTGGCTTATTGTTGTAATTTGTGTCTCTTTGGGGTAACTTTCTCGTCTTTTTTTGGTTGTTTTGTGTCACTTTGTCATTGTTTTGTTCATTTTTGTGTCTCTTTGGAGTTAATGTGCTTCTTTTTGTAGTCATTTGGGTCTCTTTGGAGTCGTTTTGTGTCTTATAAAGGTAATTTTGTGTCTGCTTGTGTTCATTTTGTGTCATTTTGGTAATTTTGTGGAGGTTTATTTGTCTCTTTTGTGTCTCCTTATGGTTGTTTTGCTTCTCTTTTTGTAGTAGTTTGTGTCTTACTGATGTAATTTTGTGTCTCTTTAGAATAATTGTCTTGGCCTCTTTGGTCGTTTTGTGTTTCTTTGTGATAGTTTTGCCCATTTTGTAGTTATATTCAAGGATTCAAGGATCTTTTATTTTATTGTCTTGGCCCCTTTTATTGTCAATCACATCACAATTTTCGATTCTCAGGTCCCAGTATAGCCCATGTAAACAATACAAATATATAAAATAAATATAAAAAATATGAAGAAAATTGGGGCGGCACGGTGGTGTGGTGGTTAGCACTCTCGCCTCACAGCAAGAGGGTTGCCGGTTCGATCCTGGGCGTGGGAGCCCTTCTGTGCGGAGTTTGCATGTTCTCCCCGTGTCAGCGTGGGTTCTCTCCGGGCACTCCGGCTTCCTCCCACAGTCCAAAGACATGCAGATTGGGGACTAGGTTAATTGGTAACTCTAAATTGTCCATAGGTGTGAATGTGAGTGTGAATGGTTGTTTGTCTCTATGTGTCAGCCCTGTGATAGTCTGGCGACCTGTCCAATGTCAGCTGGGATAGGCTCCAGCCCCCCCGCGACCCTCAAGAGGATGAAGCGGTTAGAAGCCAGCCCCCCCGCGACCCTCAAGAGGATGAAGCGGTTAGAAGATGAATGAATGAATGAATGAAGAAAATTGTGTCTCTTTGCAGTTAACTTGCTGGTTTTGGGGTTATTTAGGTCTCTTTGGAGTCGTTTTGTGTTTTATAAAGGTATAAAGATTTTTGGTTGTTTTGTGTCACTTAATCATTGTTTTGCCCATTTTGTAGTTATATTGTGCCTATTTGCAGTTAATTTTGTGTTTCTTCTTGGTTGTTCTGGGTCTCCGATGTGATTTTGTGTCTTTGTGGTGTAATTCTGTGTCTCTTTGGGGTAATTTTCTTGGCTTTTTGGTCATTTTGAGTCACTTTCAGTTATATTTTATCTCTTCGCAGTTATTTTTGCTTCTTTTTGTGGTCATTTTGAGTCTGTTCCTGGCTGTTATAAGTTAATTTGAAAGACATTTTGCAGGTGAAGGCCAGGGGCCCCCCTGGGCTTTTGCCCAGTGGACATGTTCAGTAATCCGCCCATGATTAACATGGTTTAGTGCTAACCCCTCAGGTACACATGCATTCATGTGCTTTCTGGAGATCATATTAATAATACAACCTTGAATCAAACACACACACCAGGTTACACATTCACACACTCGCTCTGAATATATTTATTACCTGTCCTCAAACCTAAACTTAAACATACCTTCTTTTTTGCACATTTTAATCCATCCAGAATCATATTTTCTTAATGAGCATAAGTCCTGATTTCAATTCCAGTTCCATATAAAAGTCACCTTGCAAAGACATAACACTTGCATGGAATAGATCATTTATTTCATTCATTATTTGTCAAATAGTTAAATTTCAGCACCACCATACCAACAACATAGTAACACACGAATAATACTCTTGCATGATACTACATTTGAAAGCAAGGATTTTGACACATTTGGCAGTAATTAGTGTTTTCAAATGGGCCAACTAAAACCTTCCGATGACTGAAACCGTCTTCAAACGACAGGGATGGACTCAGTCAAAATCAAATTTAGACAAACATCAGTAAAAGTCCTTCTCAGTGATCACATGATTGAATTAAAGTTATACAAATAAAATTAAATTAACAGTCTCTCAAACAAATACAGTTGCTGGTCAGCAGATTTCAGTTGTTAACTTTGACAGCTGGGTGTCATCAGGTGGGCAGTGAGTCTCACTGTTACAATTCAGTCACGTGCTGGAGGTGATGCTGCTGTTGTCATGAGTGAAACCATCCCTCCAGTTCTTTGATCACATCAGTCCTGCCTCTGGTCCTCCTCACCGTCCTGCAGGCCGCACAGTAGTGTTCAGCCCAGAAGGTGGGCTGGCGCACGCTGTAGCTCCCTCTCCAGTCCAGGTGCAGCTTCAGCCGGGCCGGGTTACGCCTCAGCATCAGCAGATACCGGGCCAGCCCTCTCACCGTGGGGAAGTCGTCCACGTGGATGAAAGCTTCCGGGGGCAGGAAGCGCTCATAGTTCTGCCTGGACGGACCCAGAACCACCGGGACGGCACCGGCCCGCACCGCGTTCCACAGCTTCTCCGTGATGTAGTCGGTGTGCTGAGAGTTCTCCAGCGCCAGGTAGAACTGGTACCGTCCGACCAGCCGCACCACGCTGACGCTGCGGCCGCCGCTGTCCTCCGGTAACGGGTGGCCCGCGCGCCCGAACACATCCACCTGTATGTACCGGCGCAGCTGATAATAGAAGGCCACGCGTGCATGGGACTCCGACCAGTTGCTGATGACCCAGGCTAGGAGGCGGGGTCGGAGGAGGTGTGAGCGCGAGGGTGCGCGGAGCGGATGCGCAAAGCGGTTCTGGAGACCCTTGGGTCTGCGTTCACGGGGTACCAGATACCCGTACGGCAGGAAGATGTCTGAGTCTGTGCGGTAGGTCAGTGAGAGGTTGAAAACATCCTCAAAGTCCCACAGTCTGGGTGTGTGCGCGGGGGATTCATAGTTCATCCATATCCACTTTTGCGCACGTGGCCGCGGTTCCGGGGGCAGATCATCGGTGCCGGTGGCAATTTCCCGGTGGTGAATGATCACAGCGTCAGCCTGCGGGTACGCGCCTTCGTCGTCGGTGAGCGTGCACCCGTCGACCTGATAGATCGCATAACAGTCCGGAAGTTTGTGGTACCGATGAAACGGATGCGTCCATATCAGGAGCGTCACCGCGCTGTCCTCAGAGACAGACGGTTCCAGCGTGAACGGGTCCGGTAAGTAGAGCAGGCAGACTCCCAGGAGGAGCAGAAAACTGACGGTGGCCACGCACACACAGGAGCAGGTCCTTCTGAGAACAAGTGCACAGCATTTCTCCTGCTGGGACAAAGCTGAGCGCCTGTCAGTCCGGGGAGCTGTGATTGTGGAGCGGCCCGTTGCTCTCCAATAAACCCCAGCTCCCATCGACGTCCTTCACCCCGCAATTTCCCTCAGAGTCCAAACACCTTACAGGAACACCATGTCCCCCTTGCCCACTAAGCAGCAGGCTGCTGCACCTTTTCAGGAAATGTAAATGATAAAAAATCTTTACAGCCTGCTGGCACACCTTAATGTCCTACTTTAAAAGTAATTGTCGTGTCAGGTGAGACAATGACGCAAGTGACACCAGGTCAGATTGTCTGTCAACAGAGCCACTACTAACACGACAAGCTTCCTCCTGCATTGTTGTCGCCAGTCCTATCCGCCCTCCTAAATGCTCACAACAGAGTAAAAAACATTTGCATCAGTGCTGTGTACTCACACATCTTGACGTGGCAGCGTTGGTCTGGGTTCCTGTTACCGGTGAAAGGAGCTTTTGTGCGGCCTGCTGACGGCCGGTCGGCCTCCCAGGCACTTTTAGGTTGGGTAAACACTTGGGCTCAGGGTGCGGTGACTTGCTGATGAAGTAAGCAGAGGTCATTTCGTAATGCACAAGGCATATTTTTCATTTAGCTTGTAAAAGCAGCTTTTGAGGCTAGGAGTCACGTCAGGACTCTATAGTATGTGACAACACTGGAGCCTAATGTAGAGTTACAGCCAGTAAACTCAGGGGTTTACTCACAAATGGATTACTGAGCAGGCCTACCAGGCATAGGCACAGGGGCCAAAAGTGTCAGGGGCCTTTCACCTGCAATATGTCAGATGTCAAACTAACATGTACCAATAAGGAAGAGACACATAATGACCACAAAGAGATGCAAAACCACTGCAAAGTTGCTGCATCTTGCTCCCATGTAGGAGAAGTGGTGGGGCCCTTTGCATATCTGTGCCCAGGGGCCCATTGTCTCATAATCTGACCATGGGTTGACTTAAACTGTTTGAGACAGGGGTGTCAAACATACAGTCCTGGGGCCAGAACCGGCCTGCCAAAGGGTGCAATCCGGCCCACTGGATGACTTTGCACACCTAATAGCGATGCACTTGTGAAGGCTATGAGGCACCAGGTTTCAGGAGCAAGTTAAACATGGAGTTGCTTTCCTCATGCAAAATGCTCAGAGGCTTTTCCACCCTGACCATATTACAGGTCTTTCACTTAAGTGTGGTGATGTCAGGATTACTACACAGGAGTGGCAATGTATGGAAAAATGCACATGTAATGACTCCGAGTAGTAGACTGACTAACTGTGGAACAGCTGAGGCACACTTCTGGAATTGCATTTATTCTTTTGAAGACGTCACAGGCTGTTTGTCATCTGTTTTGTTAATGGATTAGTGCTTTTTAAATACACTTATTTAAACAGAAAAAAAGGAAAATGTGGAGGTGTCTGCTATTTATAGGATAGTAGGCAATGGTTTTACTGCTCCGGCCCACCTGCAGTCAAATCAGACTGTATGTGGCCCCTGAACTAAAATGAGTTTGACACCCCTGGTCTAAGAGGAACTTCAATCTTCCTTCACATCTTTCCCCACTAGGTGTCTCCCTACACAAGCACAAAGTGATTGGAAGTGTAGAGTTCTGTGCAGTCTGTGTTGTGCAGTGACATTGGGCTTTTTTCTCCAAACATGCATGTTTAATTTGGCCAATGAATAAACATTTTAGCTGGAAATTAGGCAAGCAGCAGGAAGGCTTTGAAAAGGTTTGTCTTGGATGTTTTATTTATCAGATATGACCCAGCATTGCAACACCCTCTAACTAGAAATCTTAATAAATGACTCACAGTTTTAATTTTGGTGATCTAACCTAAACAAATACGGGGATTTAAAAACAACACAGGGCATCAGATAGTGACACGTTACTCTCTTTGAAAAAGGACCCACTGTCCAGGCCGTCGTCATGTGAATGCATTCTGATCAAAAGTCATGAAAAAATGATGAGGCAGCGGGGTTGGAAATCCTGCACTGTGTGTTGTGTCTGATCTCTGGTGGGCAGGAAAAACATGGCGTGGCTGGGACAACATTATTCCTCCCCACAGACACAGAGTATGTCATGAAGTCTGAGTGTGAGCGGAAAAAATGGCAGACAAGGAGGAGTGGGAGGAGATGAAGCAAGAAGCATGTGTGTCTCCACTGGGTCCTCCTCCTTCCTGTTACATCCATTCACTTTTCTTCACCGTGGAGCAAAAAAAAAAAAAGAAAGATCTCTCGGTGTTTTTGTGCGTGCATGTGTGTGTGACTAGTTATCCCCATAAGAGGTTTTGTATTCTTTCTGCATTATTTATCCTCCCTTTCATCTGAACAGTTCTATTTTCAGCCGATCATTTAATGTCCTGCCCGGGGTTATCTTGTGTTGGGAAGAAACTCAGCAATCTCATAAGTTATGGAGACATGGTGAGGCTCAGACGTTACACACACATGCGTGTCTTTCCTCAGAAATAGCAGAGGTGGCTGAGGTCAGGAAATGACACACAGGAATGAATATTGTTTGTCTGCTTTCGGTTCGGTTTTGTTTATTTTAATGCAAATGTTGCTGGAAATGTGCTATAATTAAAGTTGCACTGATTAGTGATATGGTGACATTTTGTTCAGCTCAAATTACAGCCAGGGTGATACACAAAGCTTGGCATTTATGTTTGCTCCATTTTTCTGCCTCTCTCTTGCAAGAAAATAATTTTTTTTTGTCATCAAGCTTTTTCATTTGTTGTTGCAGACCTTGAATCTCCATGGAGGGATCAATATTGCGTCTTTCTCTGTTCAGACATCACTGCTGAAGCCGACCACACGTGGGGCTTCTCAGGTCATTTCATATGGACCGTGTCAACCACTGTGAAAAGATTAGGTGATGAAACTGCGCCTATTAGTGCTATCACAGGTCAAATGCACAAAAAATACATGTTTTGGAGACACATTTTTTTCTCCAGCAAAGCACGTTTACTGTAACCTTCCTGTTTGTCAAAAGTAATACCGCCGTGTATCTGTATGTGTTTCTGTGTACGTGTGAATCATACCAGCACAGGGAGAAGCATTCAGTTTTTGATGGGACCCCCAGGTCTTCACTCATCTTCCCTATTGATTTTCTCTTGCTTTCCTTTTTGCACTCCCAGGGGATGGGATGTCTCAATTGGTCCCGGCCAGCGAAGGAGAGTGTGAGCGATAGACAAGCTGATAGAAGATGAGGCAAAGAGCAGGAAAAAAAAAAAAAAAAAAAAACGAAGACCGTTGAGAGAAAAGGAGAAGGAAGCGGCAGGAGGGGCCTGCGAGCTCCCTGATCACAGAGGCCCTCACTGACCCCTGACCTTGATCATGACCTCGGAGGTTACCCCAGAGGTCAGAGGTTGTGTGAAAGTGCCACTGCGGCGATTCACTCCACTGCTGGGTGATGATGATCTTATGCAGCCTCCCCAGCCTGTCTGACATGATCAGTGTTGCTCTCTGCCTGCAGCTCCCAAGGGCCACGCATCCATCTCTAACCCGGCCACACAAGGCCCGCTAAAAGCACCTTGCAGGCAGAGTCAATGAGCAGGAGGAGAAGGGACACAAACAGAGAAAAGTGGGAAAGCTAAAGGACAGAATGGGCTGTTTTATTTTCTACCCTGTAGCTCTGTCGGAGTATAAGATCTAGTTGTATAATGGCACTGACACAAAGAATGTGTGTTTGTTTCTCTATGTTTAAACTTTAACCAAATGTACATGAACTGATGAGGCTTTTTAGAGGCTAAATCTGTGGGCCCCAACATGTTCCTTCTGCTATCCTTGTCAAGAACAATTTACGCTGTGTTTTTTCCCTCCTCTCTAATTTTAACATAGAGTGTAATAAAAAGACAAGTAAAGGGAAAGAAGCCCTCTCAAGTCGTTCATGCCAGACGTGCATGAGTCTCTGCAGCAGGAACATGATAATTTGTAGGTGGATTGATAACTCTGAATCTTGCTTGTCCCGACTTACACTGTGTACCCCCTACTGCTTCAAAGTAATCCGGAGCTGAGTGAAGCTTCAATCAAATCCTTATGGAGATGCTGTGTGCTGAAATTCAGAGTTAGAGAAGAGTGCCTCGCAGTATAAAATCAACTTATTTATAATGTTCACAACAAAGTCTGCATTAAGATAAATTTACAAAATGTGAATATTACTATGCTGGATGCAATTTTGCATCACAACATGGAGGGACTGTGTACCAGAGGTGTAGACTAGTGTCAAATGAGTTGGACTTGAATCAGACTGGAGTCACAAATTTAATGACTCTTGACTCAATTTGACAAATCAAAAAAGACTTGCAATTTGACTTGGACTTTCACACCAAATGATGTGTGACTTCACTTGGACTTGAGCCTTATGACTTGGAAATACTTGATACCTTCCCCCACAGCCCAAAAATTAAAAAGTCTGTTTTTCAAAAACGTGTTTACGGATTAATTTATTTCCCCTAACTTCCTGAATCAACTAACGTTAAATCTATTCTTGGCAAGTTGAAACTTAATTCAACCAGATACAGATACTCGTTTGAACCAGTCCGACTAGTCAAGCTGCAGGAGAGAACCAGGAAGTACCAGCGTTATGCTTTCGGGCGCCATTTGGAAAAATTTACCAAAGATAATTTCATTCGCAAGTAAAAATATGCAGAGGTCAACAAAAAGCAAATGCAGAATGCAAAATGTGAAAATTACAATCAAAGACACAACTTCCAAAAAACTTGTTTTAACAATTACATTTTTAAAAGCACTTATAATTTTTGTAAATGTAATATGTTATTAATATGTTGTTAAAATGGCGTCACATTTATTGAAAAGCACATGACGACTTGTTTAGGGCTCAAAACTCAAAATATAGGACTAGCGAATTGACTTGAGACTTGTCAGTCTTAACCTGGGATTTGAGTGCAAAGACTTGCGACTTACTTGTGACTTGCAAAACAGTGACCTGTTCCCACCTCTGCTATGCACCAACATTGCTGAAATTCATTGGTAGAGTCTTTAGTGAAACAGAATTTTACTAAAAGCCAGAGAATTCAGGTATGTGCCATTAGCTATAGAAACAGACGTGTTTAATGGCCTCCCTGAGGAGAACATGCTCTGATTTGGGTTTTAGGTGAGATCAAAAATGAAATCCATTTCATGTTTTGTTGATCATTGTACAATGATTTAAGGGCTGCACTTTTTTTTTTAGCAATATGCCCTTTATTTCTGATGTTTTCTTTTTTTGCAAGAATGATAACATGCTGTTTTTTTCCTTTGTTTGTAATGTAATGTTATATGTACACATCTGACAAATGTTTCACGGCTGCAACAGTGTTTTTGGTGTCTTGTGGGCAGGACACTTAAACAAGCACACAATAAATTATAAAATTAATAAACAAAGATGTTAGTATTTATTTAAAGTATCTGAAACATGTAATCATTGTGTTACTCAGTTTCCACAGTAAAATGTCAGCACTGACATCATGCATCTTGGATGTTATCAGATGTTATTACTGTTAGATAAATTGAATCATAGTATCAGTGCCACGAATATACATCGTGTTCCTTTTAGATGTGTGTTGTCTTTGTGTGACAGTAAGAGGAGAAAACTATACAAACACATCATAATGGACACACTGCAAAGCTACTAAGCCTGTAGGGATTATCTCAGACCTGTATTTCTGGTTTGGCTTAATGATAGGTAGCATCACAAGTCATGCAGGCCAGGCCAAGGAAACACTGATTAACATGGCGGAAAGGGGAAGAAATGAAAGGATTACACACAGGATTCTTTGGTTCATGTGCAGTATTTTGTCTAAGAAGTATTCATTACACATCTCTTATAGCAGACTGGTTGCTCATATAAAAAAAGACAATCATGATAAAGTAAAAGTAATTGACACTGACAGTAACACGAATCATGCTGCTATTATGTCTTTTTTCATGTAATTCTCTTAGCAGCTGTTTCTGTTTGTTATATGTGGTTGAACCCTGAGTGTAACTCAGTACATTTTATTAAAAGCGTGTGACTGGGTGTCATGGGCAAACTTTGACAGCCTTTAATTCGCTGTATTATGTCTATAAATGTAGTATAAAATAAGCCAAAGCCATTGAGGCTAGTTGAGCACTGAGCACCATTCATGGTGTTGAAGGAGGGAGGACACAAACAGCTTCAAATCAAATCAAGTAATGACCTGAAAGTTGAGCTAATTCAAAGCACAAAAATGCCCACCTTTGTATCCACACAAGTGCAGTGAAAGAGGCATTATTATCTATGGCAAATTCTTGCGTTATTTTTAGCGAATGCAATTAAAGTGCAATGGCTGTAAAGACATGAAAATGATCGGAGAGAAAAAAATAAAGCTATAAAATATTTCTTTTAAAGGCCGTGGCCTCGGAGCATTCAAGGGGGAGAAAAAAAAGTGTGAATGCAGGCGTTTATTTTCCAAACAGCCAAGGCCTCACGACACACTCGACAAGTCACATTTGAGGAACTCACAAAATGCTAAAAATGAAAACAACGTGCAGAGCAGATGTCTTGCCCTGATAAACCTGAGCAGCTTGGCTCTGCTTTGCAGAGCAACTACAGGCTGAAGCTTAGGTGTGATGTGTTTTAACGTCGACAATCGGCACAGTTTGACGCAGGAATTTAGGGCACTCCATACATACATGCAGTGTAATTAGAAATTCTTTGCATATCCACAAGCTGAAGGGGGTCAGAGGACATGGTCAGCAGGAGTGACGCCTCGGGAGCAGCCAGGGTTTAGTGTGTTGCTCAAGGTCACTTCAACAACAGATATGTATGCATACTGACACTCTAACCATTGGGCTGCCCTGCTGTGGCAATGACTTGACTGGATTAACAACACAACAATCTTATTTAAATAGCTAATTTGATTAATATCTCTGCAGGAGGATATCAGTCTCACTTTCTCATCCATGTTATAGTAAATTAAAAAGATCATGATTTTAGGAGTAACTTGAGCCAAGTGTGAGTCCACTCCATCTTTTACCATTCTTAAATGACCAAGTTCAGCAGGTTCTCAGCAGCCCTGCTTTGTTGCATATGCTGACTTTGTACACTAGAGCCACCATGTTCATAAAGAATAACATAAAATACATCCAGCATGAAACTCAAGTCATTGTGGTTAATTTGCATTATTGGTTAGAGTTGATTTTTTAAAACAATTTAGACAGACACTTTGAGTTTGGTTTCTATTTCTAACAGTGCTGATTAACTATATCTGGTTTAAATGTATATTTTACTTCATTTTATTTGTTGCAAATGTCCTTTATGCACTTCCACAGTGGGACAAAACAAAAGCCTTTCAGTGGGATCACTAAAAAATAATATTGCAAAACACAATGTAGTGTTCATAAATGAAATAAAGTTTTGTTTTCTATTGAATATATGCAGCTGTGACAAAAAAACCCAAAATGTGTGGATTAGCAGTTTTAAAAAAGAGCATAACAAAAAATAATCCAAGTTGGTGCATGGAAACACAAATCACTTTTTTAACAATCGACTTTTTATTTCTAAACCTGATTTAAAAAGATCAATGATTATTGATGTAATAAATTATTAAATGTTAGTCTATTTTTTTCTTGCACGGCTCGACACAGCTCAGTGGAAACATTGCTCCTCAATGCTCTCCTGGTGGGATTTTCTCTCCTCTTAGATATGGCTTCCAAGTAGCCTCCTGGTATTATTTTTGTATGATCTTTGCTCTCTATAAAACATAAGCTAATGATCACACCAACTGCAACATCAAACATGGACTCATCCGGCGCTCACAGTTTCGTGTATTTCAAAGTCGTAAAAATAAAGAGTAATTTAATGCCAGCTCGGTTATTTACCTGTAATATCTAAATGTTGATAAAAAGCTATTTAAGCAATTATAATGGCGTTATTAAGGCAACACTCCAGCGAGGTGACTCCGTTCCGTGCTCCAGCTGGCACCCGGGTGGGTGGTGGAGGTGATCCGGTCCGTGTGTTCCGGCCGCCCGGTCCTCTCCACTGAACTCCAACCCCCGCGCTCTCTATCAGCATCTCATTCCTGTCTCAATATGTCTCAAGATGGCGGCCAATGCAGGATCGATGTTTCAATATTGGAAGCGCTTTGACTTACAACAACTACAGGTCAGTTCAACCTCTGTTTAAATCGTCTCTCCTCTATTCGCTTCGGCTGTCTCGTCTCTCTCGGCCGCTGTGTTTTGTGTTTTTTCGGCGGTCGTCTCGAAGGTGTTTCGGAAGAGAATTCAAGACCTCTTCCTCACATTGATGAAAGTGGCTCTCTCGCTGATCAGAAATTGATCCTCTTTGTTCAATTCAACATCGATCGGACACTGCAACTGGGCAAGCCGGGGCGACGCCGCGGGGATGCGCCGAGATAAAAACAAAACGGCAGGGCTTTGGCGGAAAGCTTTCGGTTAGCTATCTTTATTGCGTGTTCTTCAACTTTTACTGGAGCGAGTAGCCGTAGTTAGCCCGACGCTTTAGCCGTTGTAAGGTTGGATAATTTGGGGGAAAAAATAAGTGCGACTCATTATACGGTGGCGCTGTGGTGACACCAACCGTTCAGACGGGCAACACAGACACACAACACCGCTTTGCTTGTGCTTTTTCCTGCTTTTAACTGTCAAATTGCTAAGTTTAGTTGCGGGCGATGAAAACATTAGCAACCTTATCGGCTAACGGTTTTGGAAGCAGTTTATATTGAAGTCGTCTCCGTGATTATGGTTGATCAACTCGGCCGTTTTTTTTTCTCTTCTCGGTTTCCCCTGACGGCAATTATACACTGAGAGGTTTTTACAGACATTGCCACGTCTGTGGAAGTGGACGGGACGGGACAGTGTTTGTTGACGCGATGCAATTAAATAAAAATGATGATAGAAATATGAAAGATCATGACCTTGTTGATTAGGATGAACTCCAGAAATGTCCCAGCCTCGCGCACGCTACTAATCTCGGCGTGCACGGAGGAGATCCACGGCACAGTGGAGGATATGAGGGAAATATTGGGCCTATTCAGTGTGTGTGAATATAGCCAGTGTATATTAGAGCGTGTTTGACCTATCACAAGACATGTAGACAATGGCACTGTTGTGTTTTCCCGTGGCATTTAACGTGCATTGCTGAATTTCAAATCACAATTTATGAATATTAGTAGCCCGGCTGCCGTCGTCATTAACATAAGATTGCATTATGTAGGCTAGCCCAATTGTTCATACATGATTTTGTACATGGCACAGGCTTGGGATTTAAACTTTTATTTAGGTCATGATGCCCCTATGACTGGGTAGACAAAAGGACAGTGAACAAGTCTTCCCAGCGGGCTTTGTGTTGCACTTATGCCACATCATCAAGGCTTCACTTCTCCTATTTATTTGATCCTGTTTGGTCCTCCTACTCGTGCCCCCTTGTTCATGCATTATGTAAAAAATTTGAGACTGCTTTCTCTTTTCTTTCCTCACTATCTATCTCCCCCCCCCCCACCCCTTCCTGCCACCCCCCCTCCAATCTTCCTCTCCCTCACCTCCCCCTCCCCTCCTTTTTAATTTTTTTTCCTCCCTCTCCCCTGGCCCTTCACCCTGCTTTCACCCATTTCGCCCCGTCTGAACTGGTGTGTGTGTGTGAATTTGTCTGAGATCAGTCTTTTTCGTAGATTGACTGCCAGCACGGACAGTGAAGGCACTGCCAGCAGCCAGGACATGAAAAATGCATCGCATAAGTTTGTGATAAGGCCCTGGGTAATTATGGCAAAGGCCCCTATCACAAGCGATTAGTCAGGACAGTGAATCTGAGCGTGTGCAAAAAGCCTGGCGGTTGGCAGGCCTGTCTGCAGGATAGGAATCAGTCGGAGCTTGTGTGTTTGTGTGTGTGTATGTGTGTGTGTGTGCAGGACTGCTCAGAACATTCACTGTCTATTATTGATGACATCTTATTTACTCTCCCTCCCACTGAGAGGCTCCTAGAGGAAAGCCTTCAGAGAAGAACCTGTTTTTCTTTTCCGTTTTCTGAGGATAATGCAGGGTTAGTGTGATATGATCGTGGTCTACACTTGGCCTTGTTAGCCAATTGCTTTCTCATTTGCTTCTTCCTTGTGATCGAATGGACAGTGTGGATTCACAGTCTGTTTTGTCTGTGTGTGTGTGAGAGGCACCAGCAAAGGAATGTTTTCTCTTTTTTTTTTCTTCTTTTTTGTTTCGTTTGATGATGAAAATCCAACCCAACCTAGATGTCAGTAGCTTTAAGCCATCATAGCGTCTACTCCTCAGGCTCCAACTGCTGATGTTCATTAAAATCCTATTTGATCAGTGTGTCCCATTCCCTGTGTGAGAAACTAGCTAGGTGGTTGTTACAGGACAGAGAGTGCTTTGAAACAGCACAGCGAGCTGTTAACTTGTCTTTTCTGCATGCTTTTTTTTTTCTCTCTCTCCTAGCCCCCCCCCCCACCGCCACTACAAACACAAATGGGTGCAACAGTGATGCTTTTAGCAAGGTCTCGCACACTTGCAAAATGGATCAGTGATTCAGAGATGATGGCAGGGTGACAGTGAATTACAGATGGAGGAGGTTTTAACGTCTGTAATCCCTGTCCGTCCATTACAGAGTTGAGTTTCTTTAGAGGGGATCATCACTCTTCTCTCCTGTTGTTTTTTCTTTTTTTCTTTCTCTTTTTTTTTTGACCCAGTCAAGCAGTTTGCTGGAACATTGTGTTTCTACTTGAGAGATTGTGCTTCATTACAGGCGAGCCTTAATAAGATATGAGCAAATAGCTGAGCCTAAACCTGTACTTTATATTTTCTGAGTAAGCTTGGAAAATTAAGAACAGACCTTTTTTGCTATACACAATTCCCAATTTAGGCCTAATAGGCTACATCTCACCTCATAACATTTCCTGGAACAAAGCACCCTAGAGCCATTTTGAAAAATAGTTCACTATGTTAGCGTACAACGAAATAGTGACTTAGGTGTAAACTGATCCAGAGCCAAAAGGGTTTTGTAAGCTGATCCCAGAGCTGTGGTCAGTAGCAACCTGAGTGGTTTAAATCTCTCAGCGACTGGCCCGCTGTTGTCTGCAGGAGTTTTAGTGTTAATTTATGAGCTGGTTGTCTGAACTCACTGGTGGGATATTTTTACCCCTCTGTTGCTGCACAGGCTGGGGGAGCATAGAGGAAGGGGCATCACGTCATGCTTTTACTGTAGCCAACCGCTTCTCTGCCCAGTGACAAAACCTGGCATTGGGACTGAGGTTTCACTGTGTGTTGGTGGGTGGTGAGCGACTAAGCATGAGTCAGAGTGAGGGACGAGTGCATGTCAGGTCTTTGGTCTGCCCTCGGTCTACTTTGGTCAGGGCTATGTCATCCTACTTTCTAAGAGGTTATAGTGTATTCTTATGAGCGAAAGACTCCGTACGACAGAGGAATGTGCAGCTCTTAAAAAAAAACTTCTCTTCATCTACCTTATCAGTGGCTAATTCTCACCGGAGGCCCATACTCCCCAACTCCTCAGCGATTTATAGTACGTCACACTCGGGCTCAGTTTCTTCACCCTCCCTCTGCTTTGAGGAGTGTCTACACTAGACTCAGTTTATCGGATTTTAAAGTAAATACATTTAACTCTCTTGAGTTCATACCAGAATATTTAATTAAACAGTTTTCCCTGCATTGTAAAATACATTTTGACCAGTGTCATCTGATGTTTAAACGAAAGATAAAAAAGCACTCCTTCAGAAGTCTAAAAATAGGGGTACCCAAATGGATGGAGCTCTTAATGCAGGCTTTATGCAAAAGTGTGTGACTAACAGACACGTTTCCTTATAAAACTGGAAGGTGTGGAAGTCTCTGCTTGGGATAAAAATATCACATAAATGTGTTTTTGTTTCCGTAATTTGTAGTTTTAGATAAAGCAACCAGGGCTCCAAATTACCCTTTTTCCAGTGTCCCGATTTTTCTTTTTTAAGTGTCCCAGACTTAAAAACCAATGTCCCAAATTGAATTTTCTTTTTTTCTCCATTCTACATAATAAATATAGTTTTATTATAAACTATTTATTATAAACTATGCAAGTTAACTCGCATCACTTCATTGACTCACTCTGGGCCACCAGGGAAGTTCTGCTGGTTGTTTCCTGCACTTATATCTGAGCAAAAAAATCTCAAATATAGCTGTTTGGCCACAATCAGTTTTCTAGGGCCGCAACGAACAATTACTTTTACTGTCGATTAATCTGTTTTTTCTCCATTAAAGGTTTTTTTGGGGGAGTTTTTCCTTATCCGCTGTGAAGGTCCAAGGACAGAGGGATATCGTATGCTGTAAAGCCCTCTGAGGCAAAATGTGATTTGTGATATTGGGCTTTGTAAAAAACTGAATTGAAGTTTTCTATAAAATATTAGAAAACAGTGAAATATGCCAATCAGTGTTTCCCAGAGCCCAAGCTGTTGTCCTCAGATGTCTTGTTTTGCCCACAACCTAACGATATTCAGTTTACTCTCATAGAGGAATAAAGAAACCTGTGAATATTCACACATACAAAGCTTGAAAGTATTTTGACTTTTTCTTCCCTAAAATCAATTTTTCGAACCAATGAATCGATTATCAAATTAGTTGGCGATTCATTTAACAGCTGACAATTAATTGTTGCAGCTGTACAGTTTTCATTATTCTGTTAGTCATTGTTTATTTCTGTTTGATCAATAAATGCATCACTGCAAGCTGCTGTACAAAAAAGCAAACCATCATAAAAAAAAAACTGCTACGAACTTTTATTTTTAACACAATTTTAAACACCATGACAGCCTCATAGTTTAACATCAGTTCAGTTTGTTTTTAATTCATATGTACATCATTCTCATAATCATCTTCTTACTGCTGCCAGTCTCTGTCTCTCACACACTCTTCGGTCGTCTTCTTCTGATGCTGCTTTGCCACCACGTTGCGACTGCCTTCTCTGCATCATATATGAGGGGGCTTCCTTGCTGCTTGCCCCTGTTGTTGTTCAGCCAAGTCAGCATTTTGTTGACCACTGGGTGTTTGTGCCGTCGCGCTGTAGGGAGCTATGATTGAATCTGTATGTGTGACATAGCATAAAGCTCATACTGGGTGGTGCCACATCACATTTTTCTAATCTGAACACCTAACAATTAAAGTTATATAGGCTGTATTCCATGACGCATAAATGTAAAACTTCACGGGACCTCTTTTAATTTCAAGCGTTGTGAGCGACACTAAAACATTTAATGTGGCTGTGTATAATTTGAATTGCCTGTAGTTAAGATGGTGCAAATGTTTGTGAAAATAGCAAATATTGCAATATAAAATACCAGAATAATTTCATCCACCCTTGGTGTAAGGTAGAAAACTCTCAGAGTAATAATCTTTGCTATAATACTTAGTATTGTATTATAATTTAAATGCTGTTATGGCCTTTTTTTTCTCCCTCAAAAAGCAGAGATTATATCCTGAAGCCCAGCTACATGTTCACAGATATTTTTTAAATAGAGATATTGTTTTTCTACTCGTCCCAGGTCACAAAAAAAGAGATTTTTGGAAAAGGCCGTCTGAGGTGCAAGATTTTCAAAAGTCTGGTTACTTTGTATCCAGGTGGACATGTAAAAGGTAGTGTGAGGGAAACGATGACATCCTCAATTCCCACATGCCCGCTGTTGCTTTGTATAATCAGTGAGTGCCGGAAACAACAATGGCTGACTACTGGCTTGTTTACGTCTTGTTAGGAGGGCTTAGTCTTTTAACTGCTTTACATTTTAACTTAGTGTTAGACAAACTGATACATCTGCTGCGCCCAATGTTATTTGTTCCACCTCAGCATCCAGGCTTTTCAGTCCTTCAGAAACAATGTTTTTTGGATCATTCCTCTCTGGTACTTGATGAATCGTTAAAATAACCTTTATCACCACCTTCTGACCCGACAAGTGCTTGGAGACATTTTTGCATTGTAATGTGAAAGGAGATAATTTGTAAAACGCAGGTTGTGTGGACAGAGGAAAAATATCCATTTTCAAAAATATCCACATGCGTGTAGACAGGGCTTTGGATATGCCTGAAAAAAAAAACTGGGCCAACTGACACCTTAAAGAGAGCAGCGTTACTTTTTGTTGCAGTGACTTTCATGTGTTCTTACACTTTGAAATGAATCATCACAACAGATTTCACAACAGACTTATTATACGCAAATTTAAGATGCAGCATTCCTCCACAGGCCGATTGTGGACATCACAATATATTAGAGGGGCCTACTGCCCATGTGGAATTTCAGTGTCTGGCTTCTGTTAAAGCATGTTTCCTGCTTTCACCTAACTTTATAACTTTTTAACTGTTCTCCTGCTCCGTAACATACTAAGACATTTCAGTTTCAGTGCACAAGTTAATCCCTATGAAAATTCACAAAGATAAAAATGACCTTTTGCGGTTTGACAGCCAAAATCTTAAACATAAATTTTATGTCTTTGCATGCTCAATCAATGCCTAAATAAAATTGATTTGTGTTAACTGTACTGTTTGAAATCTCGACAGGCTGTATCTTGACCAGCTGGGATCAGTAACGTGTAGCATCACAAACACACAACAAGGCAGCTCTTTAGTTACGGCAATATTCAGGAAAATGTTAGAAACAGCTATTTATACCTGATGTGGCTCATATTGCTTTCACATTTCACACCACTTAATACTCAGACACTTTTAATGTAACTGCACCAACAAAACTTCCACCCAACAACCAGCAACAAGAGCACAGGGGGCAGTTTCCAGAGACCTATTTTCAAGTGGCAGGCATTATTTACAGACCCACTTGGAGTCTCTCTCACCTACAGCATCATAGAGTTTCACCGTATCTCATGACAGAAGCATCCATTATTCTGCTGCTCTGTATTCCAGCAGGGAGAGCTTGGGCTTCAGTGACTGGACACTTCTCTTTAGGCTTGCTTTTGAGTATACCAATTGTTTCCACTTGTAAGTTTAAGGATGATGCCCACTTTTTTGAAAATCAAACATACACTTGAAATAGTGCCTCCAAGGCCGATGTAATCTCGTATAGTCTATTGTTCGTCTTGTAATATTGAGCCTGCGGTTTTCGGTAAACAAAAATTGAGCATTCCCAAGGGAAAAATGTCTGTCGTTGTCTTTAGTTGACTGGAAAAGTAAGAAGGTGTAGGCCAGCAGTGGGCTTAGATCCAGTCTCGTGCAACAAAACACACACTCGCACTCTTCTCTACCTGCCTGCAACATGTTTTCGACTATCTCACCATCATCAAGGTGATCTAATTAAAAATGCTGGCTTTTTATTAACTAGTCAATACCTGTTGGTTTTCGGAGGTATGTGACCTACGTAATTAAACTTTATTGGTCACACAGTGTAATAAATTAAGGCTGCAGTGAACATCTATTTTAAAGCTGCAACTGAAGATTATCAACAATTAATCTGCCATTTATTTTATCAATAATTGAATAATTGTTTGGTTTATAAAATGTGAGAAAATATAAAAAAAATGCTTGTCACAATCTCCTAAAGGCCAAGATCACGCCTTCAGATTTTTTTTGTCTGACCAGCAATCAAAAACCAAAAAAATATTCAGTTCACAATGACATAAAACACAGAAAATCCTTACTACTAAGGAGCTGGAGCCCAGTGGCACTTCTACTAGAAAAGTGGTTTATCAGCTGTCAGGATATTTGGTGATTAATCTTCTGTCATTGGAGTAATTTATTAAATTTTTCAGTAATACATCATTCTTTCCTGTATTTTTCATTCTCCAGAGTCATTTTACACTACACATGCAGTACACGAGGATTAGACTTAAGTGAGGAAACCTAAGAAATGTGCGGTGAGAATAACTTTAAATAATGACAACTCTGGTGAAAAACTGACTTAAAGCAGCCGAGGAAATCTGAGCCCTCGAAATCCATCTGATTGGTTGTTAAGGTGCGGATTTCTGATGACCCAGCAAGCTGAGCCTGGATGAGATTTGCAGTATTTCTGAGGAGCTAAACAAAATGTTAACATGGAAATATAAACAGAGGCAATGGACGAGAAAACGAAATGGAGTCCCATTCCCACAAGGTGCCACAATGTGATAATTTAGACCAACTGCAGACGCCGGTCACACACTGGGGGCCAGTGTTTGAGAACATTTTTGACGAGTTTGGCTGAGCGCACTGCTGAGTTTGAAGCTAATGCAGAGCTTCATTTTGTTCAACAAACGTGTCCCTCTGCATAAGCCTGCTGAAATGTGTTTCTGAAGCAAACACCCTGTGGCCTTCAGCGTCTGGTGTGGCCAAGCTATTGGTGAAACACTTGCCCTACCTAATTTTAGTGTTGTTTATCTCACTGTTATCAAGGAGTCTGGGCTAAATAAGGCCTGATGCGCAGACCTTATCCCATGTCAACCCATGACTCCAGTATCAGTGTCCTGTTAGATCATTGACCATAGGTATTGAATTCTAATAGGCCTATTGGTGTGTCCTAATGGTCCAAGTATTGAATTATGATATTGGCAAGGGCTGATGGCCTCAGGATTGAATTATGATATTGGTGTGCTGCAGGCTAATGGTTCTTGGCATTGAATTATGATATTGGTGCACTTCGATGGTGTAGGGATTGAATTATGATATGGCCTGCTATCTGCTAATAGCTCACTCTGTGTAATTTTCAATGTCAATCACGGCTTCAGTTGCTAGATCCATAGCCGGCCTTCAGGCTCAACCCATCAGTCACATCAGATGGGAGCAGCCTTCAACCTTTAGCCTCAGTTCTCACTCCCAATTTCTGTCGCTCTCTCCTTTTTCACTTGCTTTTGTCTAGTGTTTGGACCATCCGGGAGTTTGGGATTTCATTATTCTTAAAAAAGAAGGGCTTGTGTGCACACTTTATTGTTTAATTGCATAATTTAGCTTTGAAATAATGGATGGAACAAACTTTCACATGTAATGGCGGTGTGCTTAAAATAACTTAAAAGTCAGGCTGCAGAGATTTTGTCCTATTGACTCACAGTGTTAATGTAGTCGTTGTATTTTTTGCCTGCCGACTTAAGCATGTATCATCACACCTATAAGATGATGAGGTGTTCGTTGGTTTAGTGTGTGGTTTTGGCGTTTTCATGCGCCGCCTTGTGTTAGAAGGAGCCTAATGTCAGAGTAATGGAATCGTAATGGCTCTGATTCAGTGTTAACTTCGTTTCTGTTAAGTGTCCACACCTTTGCAGTGTTTATGTTGCTGAGCTCGTTCCCATTTTGGTAGTTTAAAAGCAACCAGAGCTGTGATGGTCCTGCTGCCAGCTCACAGAGTAAATGGACGGCCTGCTTCTGTGTCAGCCCTCTAAAAATAACACAGACTGCTGGCTGGGCTCAGCAGAAAACTACCACCGATTATGATGATTCAACTACCCTGTATTCACAGGTGCGTGTATGTGTGTGTTGGATGGGGGTGGTTTATGCTTAACAAATTGTTCTCTGCATTCAGTAAGATATTCACTGCTTTAGTTTTACGTTGTAGGTTGGTGAACCTTGCCCAGTCAGAGACTCGGTTGAGGAAGTGTACGCAGTGACTGCTTATGTGTTTTTCTTAGTTTTGAAGGTGTAATCAATTAAGGGAAAAACATCTGTGTTATATAAGTGAGGTGAACCAAAATCACTGTAATGCTTGATCTGCTAATTTAAATTGTAGTGGGAACTATGAGCACCCTGCTATTAATATTGCACAGGTTTCATGATTAATAAACGTTGGACTGGTCCATGGCATTTTCTACCAAAAATGGTAAATTCTATACAGATAGACAGTCCTGTATCTGTTAAATTCATTGGACATCCTCAGACGATACCTTAACCTCCCCCTGACATTTGACCTGAGCAGCTGTCAGACTGGAGCCAGGGTTCAGAGGTGGTCTGACCCTGCAGACCCCACTCTGACCTGGGCTGTCTGACTGGTCTAACCTTTAGAGCTAACAGATGATGACTTTACCATCTGTCTTGCCGTTAACAGGTCTAGCCTCCTTGAACTTGAACTTGTGTGGATGTGGAAATAAGAGAAGAAAAAAAAACAACTCAAGAGGGGAGAAAATTGTTTAACAATTAGCCCGGGCGGTTTTCCTGTGCTTATGTATTTGTTTTATTTTTAAAGGATGACCAAATGTGAAGCCAGAAGTTTCAAACTTTTGTCTTTGTTTACTTATTTGTGAATAATTTGTGAGCTCCTGGCTGAGTCGCAGGAGTCTCTGTATGCCCCAATTTAAAAGTGTAATACTGGATGTGCATGATAAACTCTGCAGCTTGCCGTCTCATTTTTAAAAGTGAGAGTTGTCCTCTTGAGGAAGGGGGGAAGGGAATATGTGTTTAGTAGACACAGGCTCATCCGCTGACTGCTGTCTGACCCTGAGTTCAGCGGTATGGTTATTAATAGGCCCAGAGGCCTCAACTTCCAGGAGGCCCTCTGATCAGCTCCAGATGTGGAATGAGAGAGGACAATTGTACGTTAGCCTATCCATGTTTCACATGAAGCAGAAAGTAGGGAGATAGGCATTTGGTGAGACTGATAAAGAGTGAGGGAGGGAGGAAGGGAGGGACAGGAGACCTTTCCACAGCAGGAGCGTGTTTTGTGAGTCTTTGTTTTCATGTGTGTGTGTTTTTTCATTTATTACACTCTCTGCCCTCAGACCAAAAGACCATAAAAACGTATGGCATCACCATGGTGACCATAATAACTACCTATAAAACAGCGTGTAAACTGTGAAATAAGACAAACAGACCAGAACAGCCCTGACTGGCTGGCTGGCTGACTGAATGGCTGCCTTCCGCCATAAAACTATTTGAGAGCCAGACTGAAGGAATGCCTTGGAGGCTGCTGTGGCTGTCACGACACATGAAAGGATTAGGCTCTGTGTTTTATCTCCTCTTTATCTGATGGTAATGGATAAGCTGAGTGTAGCCTATCATCTGACGCTTGGGCCGGGGGTTTGATGTTTTAGTAGGGTGACGGTTTGTTGAGTTGACCGCTTTGGTCTATTGATTGCTGTTTGATGGTTTTGATATGTAGGCTGTGTGGAACAGGTCAAGTCTTTTATGCAGTGGAGGCTCCAAATAGCTTTTAGCTGTCCTTCACTCCTCCCATTACTCTAGTGGTTCGTTTGATGTTTGGATCAATCAATAGAAAGAGCCTGAGCTCTTACACATGCTCCATCCTACTTCCCACTGAGCTCAATTCCTCTTCCTTCATTGTGCAGGCTTTATATCACATTCTCTCAACACAGAATAAATGATATAATTACAACCCATTACATAGCCTAATGCAAGCTAATTATTCTGTCATTACTGTAAGGATTAGCTATGCTCATTCTCTCTTTCTCACTGTGTTTCTCTGCTTTTCCCCCTCAAAAGTCGTGCAAGCAGGGCAGAAAACTCTTACTCATAAAGGCTGACTAAGACTTAGCCCCAGGACATGCTCTGTTGACGTTGATCGTATAGACCATGGGTGTCAAACTCAGTCAGAAGGCTGAGCCGTACTAGAAAATAGTGACAGCATGTGCTGAACACATTAAGGAGTCTGGATATATCTAACCTAATGGGGCATTTTCATACATGCTTTTGATTAATGCGTACAAGTCAACACGCTGCTTTTATAGGCTGTGGCACAACTCCTGCTGATGTGTCATCATCAGGCGTCTAGAAAATGACTGGATACAACAGATAGACGAGGCTAAATTAAAATATGGAAAAGGGCATCATGCAGAGCGGGAATGTAATGTACCAGAGGCACATGAGGGTGATGCAGCCCCTTTTTCACTGTCCTGACACTGTGCCAATAGCATGAAGCTGCTTGCAGTCCTTAAATGCATGTATAAGTGAATTACAACAAATCAAATAGGCTAACGAATTGAGAACAGATCAGATCTTAATGCAATTAGATCAACTTTGAACACTGCTCCATTATTCGGGGTCACAGACTTTCTAGGCCAAAAAGACCAGCTCGCATACGAGTGTAGGATGATGAGTAGATGTTTGCAACGCTGCAAGCCTGCACCTGTGGCCCTGTCACTGTCCACCAGTGGTTACTTGTATGCGCATTTGATGTCATATAAACTAATAGCGGCGGTGTCAATTGCTTGCCCGAGTCCTTGGGACCCAGGCTTGTATATGTGCTACAGGGCCTGGAGAGCCCCACTCTTCTTCCAGACTTGATTAATCCCTATCGCCCCTCTCCATGATCGCAGTTTCCATTTTTTAGTCCATATCTGTGCACTCATCCCCTCCCCAATCTCCTCTCACTGGCACAGAATGGCTTCCTGGCAGAATGGAGGCATTAATTCAGGGATGAGAGGTGTGATACTCTCTCCCTCTCTCCCCGGTTCTCTCTCTCTGGTTCCCTCTCTCTCTCTCTATCTGTGCTCTGTTTGTAATGCGTGGCCTTTATCGTAGCTGAAACAGCTCACTACCCTCTGATCCTATCTCAGATCTCAATATCCTAGCCGTTCCACCCTGTAAACGCAGGGATGAAAAATCTTGCCCTTTCACCAATGCATTACACTCGAGCATATCGCCATACCCCTCTCCTCCCATTGCACCCTCCACACCACTCACCCTTTGTGACACGGGCCTCCAGCTAAATTCGAACTCCACAAAATGAGACCAAGTGAGCTGCACTTCCTCTACGCCAGAAACCATCTTAGTCTCATTATATTTGTATTTAGGCTCGGGCCTGGCCTCTGAAACCCCTTGTCAGACAATAGGTCGGGCAAAATAATGACTAGCTCTCAGTAAGCTTCAGGAGAGTTAAGGCTTGGATGTTGGGGAGATAAAACAACAACCAGTCTCTCAGCAGAGAAACATGGATCAATACAAACGAGGCTGCGGTGTAAAAAGCCTGTTTTTGATCCAGGCTTGCGTCAGCGTCGGTGAGGTGAGTCTTGACAGCTCCTGTGCTGTTGGTAGATATGGATCTGTGTTCAAAAAAAGGAGCAAAACGCTCAGGGACCACAAGCATCTTGTTAGACTGTGGAGAGTGGTAGGCTGACCCCCCGCCCCCAACCGCTCTGCACACAAACACAGATGCACACGCAGTTGCACAAACACACACAGAAAAGTGTGTAGACCGCAGTTGTCACAGTGAAACTATTGTGTTAGCTTGCGGTTAAGAAAACTTTGTGGCTTTGACTCCAATGGGTGAGAGGAAAAGCAAAAACAGATTCAGGAGGATATGACTTGCGTCTTCAAACCCTGTGTGGTTTGTGAAAACGGCGTCTGCTGGCACATTTAAAGTTCTGCACCCTGCTATGTCAAAGGTAGGAAGGCAGACAGGCAGCCAGGATTGTAGTCTCTTATCTGTGCTGCTGTTGTGCTGTGTTTTGAGGGGGCGTGCCTGTGATCTGTGATCATGTACCGTGTCGTTGTAGCAAGCGTGGCTGTCGCTCCTGACTGAGCCGCCACCCCACGACTCCACCCCCACACAGTAGGTTTGGCATACAGAACAGTCAGCCGCATAGGAGGTGAAACGCTGTGAGGGGAGATGGAGGGGGAGTTTCAGAGGTAGGCCTCGTAGATTTCAGATAAGACATCTTTCCAGACGCCTTTACTGTTTACTATCATAACCACATAACAGCCTCAGACATGTCAGAGATAAAAGGAAAGATTAGCGACTGCTCTGGCAGGACAGAAAACTTCATCTCTTAAACATCTGTGTCATGTTGCCAAGTACAGGGGCTGTGAAAAGGCTTCTCACTTTGTAATGCATACAGAAAAGTTTTATTTCAAAATATTAGCCTCTTCTGCACCGTGACTAATATGGTGTTAGTGTTACCAAGAAGAAGTTAATGTATTTTTGTCCGTCTCTTTCTGCGCCTGGCTTGAATTCAAGAGTGGTACTCCATTAGATTAATGTGTAAAACATGCACCGAATGTGGAGCAGTTAACCTACATTGTGTTTGGACTAAAGGAGCAGTGGCAGACTACTTGGCATGTGTGACTGCAGACTAGGTGTAAACAAAGTGTTTCTAGCAGTTACAGTCCCAATTATTCCACAGAGAATGAGATCTGAAGCAAATCCTTGTGTGGTGTTCTCCCCTCTGTGTGCACTCCTGGTCACCGTGGCGGCACAGACGGCAGCTGCAGATTGACTTCATACTGTGTACATAACAATAACTTTGTTGTCATTCCACCAGCCTATCTGTCTCGGCATCGTCGGAGCGTGAGGGCATAAGGAATTCCATGAAGTTTTGATACCTCAATTAAAGTGCGTCTGTCTCCTGTTATCTCATTTAGTCTGTAGTCGATATGATTGGCATAATCAGACATGCCTGATTGGTGCCTCCCATTTAATTAATCAGTCTCACTGTATCATCACCTGTGGCTCATTAGAGTAATTAGAGCGAATTAGTCAGATAGAAGGCCTCTTTCTGCCTGCAGACGAGTGGAAGGAATTTCATTAGGAGAGATGAACACACACATACACCTTGGGTCTGATGGCCAGTGGTAATAGGATTTGTTTACCCGTGACTGTTATCAGTGATTAGTATTATTACCACAGTTGTAGGACAGAGATATAGTCATTTCCGTTTGGCCCATCCTCCCCTCCTAGCTGCAAACATAGCTCACCATGCCAAATTTCGCTGGGCGAACATGTTAGCAGACTTCCTCTTTTTGAAACAGAGTTCAAAAGAATGTGGAAAGACTGGGCTCCCCAAGTTACTGCAGCGGCCTGTCTGTGCATTCATGTGAGAGCACACGCGTGTGGAGCAGTGTGCGGGAGGCTTCTTGGCCAAGTCGGTGTTGAAGTCTCTCTAGGGAGTGTTGGCAATCTGTTCCAATCGTCTTTACAGCTGACCAGACGACCAAATGAACCAGGACAGGGACTGCTGCTGTGGGCCAGTCCAGCCAAGCCAAGCAGGGCTGTTACAGCAATCACACAGACATTACAGCCCACTTAATGCTCCCCTGCACACACCATATTCCATCCTCTGCTAAACTAGACAGTGCAGTCCTAACCAGCCATAGCCAGATTTAAAAATAGTGCCGCTGTTAATGTGAAATGGTTAAACGAATTAATTCACCAGTAAATTAAACAGTTTCCAGATTTGAAAAGTAAAACATTTCAAAGTCAGGCCAAGGAGAGCCAGAGAGTGTTGACCTCAGAGACCAAGCCTGAAGGCCCAAGCACAGAGTACACACGTATCTAATGCATGTTATTTGGTGCTCTGTGGTGCACTGCAGGCACTACATTCAAGCATCCACACAAGTGCTGGTATTTGCACTTTGCCTCTGCAATTAATTATATTTCTTGTCATTACATTAGCCATGCATTGTGAAATATAGACCCCCCCCCCTAATTTGCATGTTGTTGGATTTTGTTAATTAGTTTCCTCATGTCTTGGCTCCTTGTCAAACATGTTAATTTGTAAGGTTCATCAGACTAGCATGGTGTCAATCATTGATGTCAAACATGATAGAAAGAAAGTCCCAGTGGTATGCCAGATGGCAGAGCCCCTGTAGAGCAGCCTTGCCTAAAGTTAAGAGTATTCCCATCCAAAAGTTTGGAGCTTGATGAAGCCAACGGCATAGCTGAATTTAATCGCTGCTCGTGGATGCTGCTTAATAATATCTAAAATAAACCCTGCCATAATTGACACCTAGTTTGTGAGTAAGCTAAAAACATGCAATATGAGTTGGACATGTCTGTCTGCCTAATTAGGGATGTATTGATATGGACTTCCTTTAGTTTGATTCAAAAATAATTTGCCAATATTTTACAAGCTGTGTTTGCACTGCTGACCTGTTTGTATAAACTGAAACATGCTAACATGCTCTATCCTTTTAGCTACCCAGTCTGCACACCATCATGACTTCAGATGGATAGTGACAGATGCCACCATTGCAGACGCAATAAAATTGAAACGTCTTCATCTTTCAATTTAGCCATCTATTAATTTGCTATCTTTAGTCATGACAGTAACACAAACTGCGATGTGGGTGCTATAGCAAGGATCAGGTGGCTGGACCAATTGGGCACTGACAGATCTCACTGCAATGAATTCAAGCAGGTCATCTGTATTGACATTAAACAATCTCATTAGAGTAAATATCAACCAATTTTAATTGTGCAACTGTGTTACTATACCCTGTATAGGCTTAAGAATATCGCCTTGTGAGGAAGTTGCATCTGTTGGTCCTATGTAAGTGCTCAGTCAGACACATTTGGCTATGGAAAAAAAACGTTGCACATAGGATCAAACCTGTGTCAACACTTTGAAGGTTCAAGTTTGTTTTATAAACTGAAAAAAGCCTGTAAAAAAAACCCCCTCAAATGTGCCATTTTATAGTTGGTCAAAACAAAGGTATAAGGAGAAAAATGGCATCCCCTGTGTGTTTCTAGCTTGGGTCTGCATTTCGTAACATGTAAATTGACCACAGTTCAGTCCTGTTTTATTTTGCTAAGAACCCACGTCCTACAAAAACAGCATTCAGCAGAGCAAACACCCAAACGTATTTGTCCAGTATTTCACTTAAGGCACTTAAGTATGACAACCTATCGTGCTCATACGTTGCTTAAAATGGGAATAATATCAGTTCCCTAATGGTCAGTAAGATTTGATGTGTGTGAACAAGGGGCAGGCAGCAGGGAATGTGCACTTTTGGATGTTACGCTCTATCAGCAAGATGAGTGTAAAGTCTGCCTGTGTCTGCTGATGTGGGCAGAGAGTTTGCTGCATAGTCAAAACCTGACTGAGTCTGAGGGTCCTTTTTTTTTTTTCTTCTTTCTTTTTTTTTTTTTTTTTCAAACTGAGACCATGCCCATAATTACTTGCCCACTTGGCATTGAATCAATCCTCTTTCATGTGTGATGTGTTTATTTAGCTTAGCAGTGAGAATTTTTTGGGGAGGAATGGGGATTTGGTAACACATTGGGATATGTGCAGGGTTTTGGAAAGGGATTGGAAAGAATCAAGGGCGTCAGGGATTGGCACATGACCTCCTAAAGCACAACCCTAGTGGAGGACTGTGGTTATTTCAGTTTTACTCCTGAAACAGGGCGCATTAATCAATTTATGTGAATAGATTATTGTGTTGAATTCCTTTTGACTTTTGGAAAACAAGTTGAAAGTAATTGACTTGAAGTTTGCATGGGCTAATTAGCACATCAAAGAGCAATCTAGTAAATTTAATTGAAGGTGTTTTTTACAAGGTTATATATTTCAACTCAAGCAACAACATGAGCTGTATATTTTCTAACTAGACTAAAGGTTATGCCCCTATTTCTATAAACCCATAACTCACATAAGAGAAACAGTGTTTTAGAGGCCGTGATGTTTTTACATATTGCACACCAAACTTCATTTCAGTATATTTTGTTTTAATGCACTTTTTCAAGCTGTATTTTTTAAGTTCATGCACTTAATTGTGTCCTGAGGTTGCGTTACACACACACACTTTGAATTCAAAAACCTGTACTAATCGGTCTCCTGACGTATTTTGCTTCTGCAGCGATTGAGCTCATGTAATCTATATTTTCAAAATTCATTCCTCGTGTTTAACGACTTGAATGATTAACGGCATTATTTTATATTTTGCTTTTGGGATTTACCTAAATTTGTCCTGATTGCTGCTTCTGCCTACTGAATTCTGATCAGGCTTGAAACCGAAGTGTTCCAGTGAGTCATTATATTTAAATGATTCAAGATGTATTAGCCTTAAGGCCTAATACGTCAAATTGTGATTAATATCTACCAAATTTGATGTTAGTATCTTGAACCAACTGGGCCTTATATTCTTGTTCCTGTAGCTAATCCTTACCAATATAATAATTACACCTCCATTCATGAACTAGAGCATTCATTTTTTGACAATTAATTTAACATGATTAAAATTTATAAGGTTCCTCCTTTCATCAAGCGTTGCACAGGCTTCTGCGCACGCTCGAATTCACTAACAGATAGTGCAGCTGCTCCATGGCCATGGGCAGACAGGCTGCTACATCAACTGCTCCATGGGCAGCGAGAGCAAGATGGCATGTAAGCAAGTGAGCAGTCTTTTTTTTCCCGAATGTCCTGTGCTGCTGCGTAAAATCCATTGCAGAGGACAGTCGACTAACATTTGTTATATTTTTTTATGGTTTGTGGATAAAACGAGATCACGGCTGGTCAGGGAATTAAACTTAATGCTGACGGGGGAAAAATCTCCTAATTAGTACTTGATCACACTATTTCTTTAGAGGGTTGTATTTTCTTGTGTGCGTCGGGGGTGTGGGCGATGTGGGGAGGTGGGCATGTGTGCGTGAGTGTGTTTTGGGACCTTGTCAGCAGACTGAGCCACAAGGGCCCCTGTGGTAATGTGTGTATTAAATGATTAGTGTGTTAGTTAGCATAACGGCCCTTCAGCAGCGTTTAATCACTCTCAGGGGTGGGCGGCCTCACAGGAGGTGGATGGGAGGGGGCAGAAGAAAAGGGGGAGGCGGAGTAAAGGGAGAGGAGAGCGATTTAAACGGAGGCGAAGGTACTGCTGGTTGAATGAGTGAGTGGATGATCTGCAGGGAGTACGGAAAAATGAGGGGGAAAAAAGGAGTGAGCGTGACAGGAGGCAAGAATCCAACAGAAACATAATCCAGCAATGCTCACACACTCAGCAGAGAGAGATACAATCTTTACAAGGCCTGAACGTCTTGTTAATGTCAGCACTTGGCCCATCATCTGGAACAAGTCCCATAAATAGCTATTAATAACAATGCAAAATGGATGTGGATAAAGGCGGGCCCTGCCTCAGTCTTGACAACACTGCTGTTGTTGATAATTGTGCTGTTGTTATGTGGGGAGGGGAGGGGTCGTCTGGTGCAGACAGTCAATAATTGTTGTGAACTGTGTACGCAGTAGTACTAGTAGTCTATTGCTACATAAGCTGTCATGCCCGACACAGTGGTAACTGATTGACTGACAGGCTGAATAGCTCCAGATATTGCTTGCGCTGGTAGCAGATCAAACTACTGGTGGAGCTGGGTTTTCCTTGGCGGGACATCGGTGTTGCGGTTCTGCTCTCTGCTTCTGCTGCTGCAACACACTGGCCAAGTTCAGCTGAGGCAGGACGGGTAGTCTGCAGCACGCCAGATGGGTCAAGGAGTCTGCTGTCTAGTCAGAAAGCAGCTCCTGTCTTTTTTTATTCTGAATGATAACAATGATGCTGATTATAATGACAGAGACAGTAATGACAAGTATGATAAAATGAGCCACTCTGTTCTCAGCTAAAACTAAAAAAGTTGTTTGTTTGTGTTGCAGAAAGAACTAGACGCCACCGCCACACAGCTTGCCAACAGACAGGACGAGAGTGAACAGTCCAGGAAGAAACTAATCGACCTGAGCCGCGAGTTCAAGAAGAACACACCAGAGGTGAGAAAATCAGATATTCACAGACACGCACCAACACACAGCCACGCATACATCCCGCGATTCTTTTGACAATCCTGATTTGCCTCAGTGTTTCTCTGCGTCTCCTCTCCTCTTCATAAATGTAGCCGTGATTATTTACTGAGAAAGCAGGGGAGGAGTAGACGGTGCAGAGATGCGGGCTTGGCTCCCAAAAATAGTCTCTCCATTAGTTTCCCTGAAATCCTAAAGAGACAAAACAGAAAACCCCTCAGGAGTTTGTATTATCTGACCTAGTTTTTTATGCGTGCGGAAAGTGTGGTCCGTGAGTGTGTATGTGAGAGAGAGAGAGAAATGAGAGAGAGGCAGAGCAGGAGGGAGAGAAAGAAAGAGTGTGACAACACTACTAAGTGGGATCAGGAGGGAATTCTGTCCTGTTCCTGTGTTCCCATCATTCCTCCTGGGAATATTTGTTTCATCTCTGTTACCAAGGCAACACATTTTAAACCACACAGCGAAAACAAAGTATTGTTGTGTTATTATTGGTAATGTCACCATGGTGAATTATTGATGGTAGTATGAATTATGTATGAATGGAGTAGACTGTGGATAGAAAATTGTCAACTCTCGGTGGAGTTGACAGTAGGCCTATTATAGTTACCACAGGATGAGGATTGTGACTATTGACTTCAGCTTGTAGCCCACCCGGTGTAGAGGAATATACACCAGAGGAAACTGTACCTGCATACAGAAGATGCTAATTTCACTTTACCCTACACATTCATCTCTAATCTCATTTTCAAGTATAACCACATAACTAGCAACACACAGGAGGCGAGGCAGACGCACGCACACACCGAGGTAGAGAGAGAGACACACAAAGAAAACATGCAGAGAAGCAGAGGCGCACACACAAACACACAGAGGCAGATAGCCTAGATCACAGAACAGGACACACACATTCATCAGTGTAACAAGGCTGTGATTTAGGAAGGCTCCTCTGGCGTCTGTGTGGCCCCTGGCATCTCCCTGGTATGTGGAGGAGGAATCTGAGCCAGGCCAGACGAGCGACAGGATTCATTACAGGGCTGTAACAGGCTCAATAGGAATCAGCACTAAAAATCCCGGCATTCGAGGTGTATGAGCATCAAGGCTGCCTACCAAATAGGCTGGTTCATAACGTGTG
The DNA here is from genome assembly GCF_006386435.1 of Epinephelus moara. Classification (NCBI taxonomy): domain Eukaryota; kingdom Metazoa; phylum Chordata; class Actinopteri; order Perciformes; family Serranidae; genus Epinephelus; species Epinephelus moara. Next base: position 22,819,777 of record NC_065507.1, read on the forward strand.
ATGGCCTGCGCTTGATTAAAAATGCCCCGATCGTCTTGTGTGTGTGTTCGCAGAGCTGTGTTTTCTGTCTCTTGTGTGTGTGTGTGTGTGTGCGTGCGTGCGTGCGTGCGTGCGTGCGTGCGTGCGTGCGTGCGTGCGTGCGTGTGTGGTTGACCAGCCTATAGAGCGGGCTGTCAGCTCTCTGTGGTCTGCACCAGTCAGCGGAGATCACAGTCACATCAGATCAGACTGCATTAGGCTGAGCGGGAGTCCGTCTCTGATCCATTATTCAACAACCAGGAGACCGGCCCACGTTGACTGTGTCTAGTCTGCTGAGCTGTACTCGGTGTGAACTGCACTCATGGTCTGCATAATAACACACACACACACGCAGGCTTTTGTAGCATTTTGAAAGTAGTGCAAAGAAATGCAGCGTGAAAACAAAGTTTTCATAATTCATTAGGACTGACACACTGTTGATTTTTTTTTTTTTTTTGGAGACTACATCTCACTGTGCTTCCTAAGTTGCCTGAATTATTCATCCACTTCTTAATTTCCTTTTAGTTAGTCAAGACTCTTCTACCACACTGTTATAAAGGCAAGGGTGGGAATGGTTGTAAAATGTCCCAAAGATTGCTAGCCAGAGGCAGTGGTAGTAAAACAACTTTGTGTGTGCTTGTGTGTGTGTGCGCACGCATGCACATACACACGTTTGTGTTTAGCTGCAGGGCAGACAGACAGCGAATGGGAGTTCCATACTCCCCGGAGGATTCCTCGGGCTGGCCTGTCTGCTGTCTGCCGGCAGCTCACACACCAGCCATCCATCTCCTGCTGCCTGGCCCCCTCCACTCCCCTCGCTACACACACTCTCACACACACATACACACACAGATTGACCATGGTGTCTGTGTACATTGTTATGTTATATGGTCATAAATCTTTAGAAGTGGAGGGGGCAGGGGGGCGGAGCACCAGAGAGTGGTCCAAAGGGGTTCAGAGCTCGGGTGTTGAGCAAAAGCAGTGGCTCGACTCTGCCAGTTATTTAAATGTGTTTGTTTTTGTGGGTTTAATGTGTGTGTTCGTAAGGAAGTGTGTGTGTGTGCGCAAGCTTGTCAAACTGCAGTGTTTAGTCAACCCCCAAAACTTAGACTACAAAAATGCAAGATGAGAGGATAAACGTCTAAACTCAAATAACATCAGGAATTTAATTAATTCTGCCTAAAACGTTCAAAAAAGATTAATACAGCAACTTCAGACTATTATGGCAGTGTTGAGGCAGCACGTCATGCAGATGCAGTCTCAACAAAAGTTGAACGTTATGATTTGTACAAAGGTAGTAATTATTGCAGGACTACAGGAGTAGACTGCATTACATTATACAGAGGGTTCTTTTTTTGGTCATAAATATTTACATATGTTTCAAGCCACTGTGATAATGGCACACTGCAAGTGTAAAATAGGGAAATGAAAAGGTTTTATACGCTGATTTACACTAATACTACAGACACATTTGAGCATATTTTGCTTGGCTCTGACAAAATAGTGGGAGCTAAAAACACCTTTGTATTTATCCCAACAGGAACTAGTGCGGGTCATCTTAAAACTAACTGAAAGGAAACTGAATGGAAAATTAGGATATAATCAAAATCTAATGCAAATGACAGAGCTGACGCCGCTCTGGTGTTTTTGTGTGGGTGTTTTGTTTTTTTTTGTTGTTTTTTTTCCTTGCGCATGCTTGTCCTGTGTGTGTGTGTGAGAAGGGGAGAGCCAAGGCAGAGGAGGGGGGCTGGGGGCGGGGTGGAGGTCATTATCCCCAGCAGGGGAATATTGAATTGGCCCAGACAAACAGCCACAACGACCCCTGATGAGGTAACAATGGGGCAGGGTCACCGAGGTCATGACCTGTCCTCAGCCCCAGACAAGCAGCCTGTCTGGACCAACCTGGGATTAGGCCCAGCCCCAGACACTGGTCCCAGGTCAGTTTGGGATGCACACTCCCCGCAGCATCGGTTAGGCTTTTAGGCGGAGGTTTTCTAAAAGGCGCGGAGTCTCTCGAGCACACATCTGTCGGTGCCCTACTTCACATCTTTATTAGGCAGTTTTGTGTTATGTGTGTGTGTCCACAAACTGTGCAAATCAAATGTTCCTGTACAGAATGTCCTATTCTGCCATGCTTTTTACCGTACGCTTCAGTGCAGTTTGTCAGGATGTAGGCTCAGCTAACAGCATGGTGATTTGCATGTTCCCCTGATACATACTCGACTGGCTATCTAATCTGAAACCGCTGACTCGTACTGGAAAGTCATGCAATGGGACTTGCAGGACGAAAAGCATTTGCTTTATAGTAAAAACTTGGTGCGTGGAGACAATTTGCATTAACTGTAGTCCTACTCTGTGGCTCATTCACTCTCTGTCTCACACGCACTAGTGGTGCCTCTGGGTGGCCCAGGTGGTGCTGCACCTGTTCTTGTGAGAAACGCCGTCCGCCAGAGCACCTCAGGGTACAAACCTGGCCTCCTCCCTACCCTCATGTTCATCACTCGCTCACGCATCACTCATTATTCATCGGCAGTGGCGAGAGTGGTCGCTGCTTGGATTCAGTGACTGACTTCTTTGATCATGTGGTCTGCTCAGTAGGTTTTCACTGCCTCTGAACATTAGTCATTATGTTTACATGCACACTAATATTCCACTGTTATTCCCAATATGACAATATTCTGAATTCGATGCAGGTCAGGTGAACAGCATATTACATTTGGTTATTCCGAATTAGGCTTTTTCCCAAATTTAGCATTCTCCAGCTGAGACATATCACAAATGTCGGTTTAATTGGGTTTTAGGGGCTTTGTTTGGACTGTATACAGTTCAGTTAGTGTATGTGTCTCCATTGTTTTAATTTGCTGCAGACAGCTTCCTGCCTGTTTACGGTCAGCTCTGTGCGTTGCCATGAATATGTTGTAAACATACCAACTCGCCAACAGGTTGCAAGGCTCGGGTAGAGACGCATGCTCAAAAGAAAAGCCCCACTTTTCTGGTCAGAATGAGAAACACACCCACTTTTAATCATTATGAGAGACTTGGATATTTGTAGATATCGCAACACCAACCTTTTCAAGCAGGTAGCTAAAAAAATTCAAGGAGGAGACTGTGTTCGCACAGTCGGAACAAGTTCGCCACCAGGGAAAAACTTTGAAAAAATTCTCCTTTTGATGCATTACATGCAAAATGGCACAAGCAGCACCAGCTGTTCTACTTTTCCATATTTTGTTGTGATAATGGCATGTAAAGGCACGTAATTCAGAGTATGCATGGCTGCGTGTAAACGGGAATATTAACGCAATATTTATTTTCATCAGCCATGGAAACAGCTTAGTAGGAGTATTGTTTTTTTTTAGGAATAAGGGCAAAAACTGGAGAATTTTGTGCATGTATGAGTTGTTACTGCCACATCTTCCTATGTATTAACTGTTGATTTTCTCAATTTTGAGAGTCCCTATTACTAACCCCCTCCTCTCTTTATTTTTTTAGGATTTCCGGAAACAGGTCGCCCCATTGCTTAAGAGCTTCCAAGGAGAGGTGAGTGTGTTATTGGGAATTCATATTGACACAGTGATTGACTCACATGTTCCAGCTCAACATTCAAACAGTGCATTTTATAAAGCCTGTCTGACATTCGTCGACTGGTCCTGCTCCCTCTCTCACTGCCCCTTCTCTCCCCTTTTTCCGCCTTCGTCTTTCCTCTTAAATCGTCATCGCTTCTCTCTCACTTCTCTCCCTCCTCTCTTCTCTCTGCCATCCCCTGTTCTCCCTCTTGCCACTATCTCATTTCCCCTCTTTCCTCTCCCTCTTTTCTTCGCTCTGCTCTGCTCTTGATTTTCTGTCCTATTCATGAAGTCCTGTAGCCCGAGGGTGTGTTTAAATTGCATCCTGCAAAAAAAAAAAAAGGCACCACAAAACCCCGGCTCTAGCCAGTCACAACTCACCGAGTGCTATTTCCTCAGACTTTGTTTGTCTGCATGATTCGGTGGGGTTATTTGTTGATCTGGTGAATCATGAGCCAGTTTTGTTCACTGTGGCTCATTTATTTACTTTCAATTTAATGTTGCGCCCTAGGTTTCGATGTACCTTGACCTATAAGAGGTGACTTTTGTGTGTGTTTGTGTGTGTGTGTGTGTGTGTGTGTGTGTGTGTGTGTGTGCGCGTGCGTGCTATATCATACTCCCACCGTTCCCCTCTATCTCCTCCTCCATCATTTTGGCCTATTTCCATCATGACTCCTCCTTTCTGGCAGCCATGCATTTCCAGTTCACTCCCATATGTGAAAGTCAGAGGGTAGGAGTGGAAGCGGCTGGTTTAGACTGGGGCGTTATTTGGGGTTGGAGTGGGTGGACATTTAGCCCAACAGTGTCTCTTCCCCAGCGCACACACACACATGGACACACACATGCACGCAAACAGAATCATCTCAATAGATAGTGACAGGGCTGCTTTGCTACTGGCCATAGAATATTACAGTTTAACACTGGGTTAGTTTCCATATTCTTGTGTTAGAGCAGCAACCACAGCCAGTGGTTATGTAAAAATGCTGTAATTTATAGTGGTCCCACCATGTTCTGCTGATGATCCACAGTCTATTTAGAGAATAGAAACGGCAGCAATATAATTGCGGCTTTGTCAGCTGTTTCCACCATCCTCATGTTGACACACCTCGACGGCGTGCACACCAGAACACGCTGAGGCACATAGTGGGTGGTCGCGGAACTGAGAGAGACATTATCTTATGATTATTGAGATAATACTGTACACCCGCGCCAGTCTTAGAGCAGCCCATCAATCAGTCGACTATTTTGCGCGCTTGCATGCCACAACATGAGTAGCTTTGAGAATGTGTAATTTTAGCCTGTCTTTGTTTGCTTACCCCGCCGTGCTTTGATCAAGGACAAGACAGCACCAGAAACCAGAGGGTCTTCCTGTTAAAGTCCCACAGTAACTCATCCCTAAGCATTTTACCCTCGGAGCTTGAATCTTTACTAAGTGAATGTAGAACCTGGGCCGCACAATAAAAAGTTTTATCCCAGGAACTTGGAGGTCTTGATACTCTGTTTAATCTTTGTCATTGAAAGGTGGATGCCCTCAGGTCATAATTATTACCAATAACAGTACTGTTTCCACAAGGCCTCAGTTTGGTAAACGGGTTATGTGTGTGCGTGTATGTGTGTTTGTGTGTGTATGTTGCATGCTCAGTGTTCCTTGTTGGTCCATCGATCAGATAAGCTTTTCCATTATCCAAGGCTTCAGTCTCTGCTTCCCATAGCCTCCCCTTATCAGACTCCACTGGGGCCACACACACATACACACACGTGCACACACACACGCAGGTCAGCCTGATGCCCTTCACACACTATGGGTTAGATAGGGGAGCGAGGCGGTGCTGAGTGATGGTGGCACAAGGTGCTGACGTATGTACGTATGTGTTTGTGTGTGTGGATGTGTCAGGGATACCTTTTGCAATTGCAAGCACTTCTCATCAGTAACCTACTGATACTGGTGAGGTATCATTTGTGTCACTTCATTTGTTTTGCTTGGTCTGTGTGTGTGTGCGTGTGTGGGATGGGGGCAGGGGAGCATGTAATAGCAGATGTCATTGGGATTGGTTGAAAGAGCTGCAGTTTGGAACAGCAGGATTGTATTTGCAAATCCTGGGTGGTCTTCTAATGGCTCTGGTCCTGCAGTTAACCTGCCTCTAACTGTAGGGTGTGTCCTACATTAAATGTCTATTTCCTGCCTCCCATGTTGGGCTATATAAAGCTGCTGTACCACTGACCTTGGCCCAGTCATTGTACAGTCACGCAGCCGGCTTCCTTCACTGCCATCGGCAGATCATTTTTGCGTTGGTTTTGTGAGCGTGTGTGTTTCTTCTTTATCATGAGATTATGTGGTGGTACTCTGATCACACAGTCTTAAATATATACACACGTGAACACACATGTCGACACTGATGAACAGGTCTGGTGTTGGTGTGTGAGAGGTATTAGTACTCAGCATCAGTAATCTCCCATTAGTGGCCTTGCATTTGAGGATCCTGATCGCTCAATGTCACATAGCACATGAAGAGGGTAAAGTACATGATGCAGCATGATGTGAGAATGAGATATAGTAGTAGGGAAGTGTGTGCGCGCGGGTGTGTGTGTGAGTGCGAGAGAGGAAGGGAGAGAGACAGGAGCCCTGTACATGCCAGATAGGCAGAAGTGTGTGACACAGAAGCATGTGAGAAAGACTGACACTGAAAAAGATTGAGGGAAAGAAAAAAAAATGAGTCAGAGAACATGGAAGTGACAAGAGGGAGAATTCCACAGAGAGAGACTGAGAGAAAGACATAGAGAAATAAAGGGTGGGGGGGGGGTGGGGGTGGGGAAGAGGGAGGGGTGCTGGCACCAGCCTACTCAGGGCCAGATGTTTTGCGGCTAAAAAACTAGAGATGAATCAAAGCCATGTGAAGAGATTTATTAGGTTCCCATAGGAGCCCAGGCAGTATTACATGTAGCCCGCTCTGTTTACAGTGGCAAGAACCCCTAAACCACCCATCAACTACACTACTGGCTTGGCTGGGAATGTGAAGACTTTATATTTGGACTTATATAGGCTTTTGTCTTTATTCCTTTTCTCTCAGTGAATGTGCTGGAGGAGTTGGAAGAGAAACACAAGGCTGTTTAGTCTGAGTGCGTGAGCCAGAGTAGTCAGCTGTAGCTCTGCCCAGTACAGTAGCACCCTCTGAATGTCTTTATTTGGCATCTGTTTCCCTCGATTTAGACTTGATTTCAGATGCGTTTCGCCTACTCTGTCTGCTTCTCATATTGAAGTGTGACACAGAGACTATAGTAGAGCATGCTGCCTAATGTTTCAGCATTGAAAACAGTGTAAAAGTTCCCCCAGTATCATTTTTAGAATTAATCTCTTATGGATCCAATCTAATGCTGTCCATTTCAATAATATCGGTGATGGAATGCATGCCGTGCCCTCTTGTGTTAATGGCTGCATCAGTAATGGATCCACACTGTATTGCTGCTAAGAGCTGACTGAATAATCTGCCCCTGCTGTGGCTGGAAAGACTGAGCCAGCTGTTTAATGATGTCAGCGTGCTGGAGGGGAAACGAACACACACATTTGCACACGCACACACACAAACCGACGGACAGACGAAGTTAGGCACACACACTGGAGGACAGACGGACGCGGATACGCACGGGCACGCGGCAAACGAAACGCATCAGTCATCAGCTGAACAGCTGAACTGACTTCACGGGAAGGAAACACCAACGCAGCCACTGTCAAGACAACCGCGATCGCATTCAGCATACCGACACATAGTGAGGAAAGACAGATATATAGACGACTCTTACTGTGAAATTAATGGGCCTTCCTTTGGAGTGTATGGATGTGACACCCAGTTTCTGAGGTTGTGTAACTGACAATTAACTATTCTTTCCCCCCCCCCTCTCTCTCTCCCTGCAGATTGATGCTTTGAGTAAGAGAAGTAAAGAAGCAGAGGCCGCCTTCTTGAACGTGTACAAGAAAATAATCGATGTCCCAGGTAAGACTGCGTTTCATGTCTGCGCTGCGTGCATCTTCGTGTGTGTCAGTGTAAGTGTGTTTGTCTAGACACCTCCGGAGTCCAAAAAACATGATCAGGAGACCCCCTTATCCATGCAGACAGCACCAACAGGGGAAGAGAAAAAGCATGACACCGTCCCTCTGGTGCTCCTTCACTGTGCATCCAGGCGTGTGCGACGCCTTAATATGTCCCCACGAGATCTCATCCCCACTGGTGAAGCCTTTAGAGGGTCTTAACAGAAGGTGCGTCCTGATACGGATGACAAGTGCGCCCACGATTGGCTGCCGCAAAGTGCACACATGAGCAGTCACGTTCAGCACACTGAGGCCGTGGAGGGACACGCAGCACCGAGTGTTGCAGAACACACACACAGAGGCCACAGAGCTACTGGTTGGAGATTTCAGCTGTATGGGAGCCCTAGAGGGGCCGTGTATGTAGAAATGAGAGAGAAGTTGAGTTCATCTATAGCGTAAGGAGGTCATCATATTCCCACATGGATAGACCTACAGTAATATCTTTGGATTGTACTGCTCCCAATAAGTCAGCGCCAGCTCTGACGGGGCTATTCTTAACTTGCAGCGAGACAATGATGTAATGCCTGATGCACACACGCACACAGACACAGACCAGCCTGACTAATGCAGCAGTCTTGAAAGAGGAAACAGTGTGTTTTGTTCTGTCTTCTATCAACTGAAGGCCTGGTTAGTCAGCCCAGTGTGCTCTGCTTTAGATTAAAGGTGTCTGGCGAGAGCGCTCAGCACCAGTGGCCCACAAGTCAAACTGCTTTTAACAGGCTGTACAGTTGATTTGGAGGGGGGCCTATGTGAAGGACGAAGGTCTGATAAGATGGAGAGAAAGTTGATTTTCAAGGGCGCCGCAGCAGATAGGAGTCCAAATTCAGGGCGCAGAGTTATGTTCCTTAATGTTTGTTTGTACTTGTGTGTATTTGTATGAGACTATACAAGTGTGCACGTGTGTGTGCGACAAGGTGTGTGTGTGTGTGTCAGAGCTTAGCCCTGCATGGTGTGTCACCTTGACAGCACAAAATCAGCATGAAATTCCCCAATCGTTCTCTGCTGATCTCTCATTAGCATAGTTAAGATATCTAACTGCGTCAGACATGAGACACACACACACAAACGCACACACACATACACAGCCCTTACCCCCAGCTGTAAGCTGTCAGTTCCTCTTATCTGTACAACACACACACACACACATAAACACACACACACACACGCAAACTGCTCTTTTAGCTGGCATGCTGATGAGCGTCGCCTGCGTCTCTTGGCTGCCTGTCACCAGTCTGCCACCCATGAGCACCAATCAGATGTGATTGGCCTGACTGACAGGGCTCTCTTCATCACACTGACAGTTAACCCTGCTGTGTGTTCACAGAGATGTTGGTAAAATGCCTCCAGAAAGTTGTCTTTCTTCCTTCTGTCTCTCGTTTCTTTAATCTCTTATTTACCTTTTGCATTGCCTGTTTTACGACTCCACTTTGTCCATCTGTCTGCTGCCATGTTTCTCTTTTTTCTCGCTTTCAAGCTGCATCATAGTGAACACTTTAACTGATCATAGCCCAGTAATCTCTGTCGTTAATGCGTCTCATCTGTGGTACTGTCTGTGTCTCTCTACAAGTTATCCAGTTCCCTTGCTGTGTCAGCAGTTGACGCATGAATTTTTCCCCCCACTCAAAACCAAAGTGTATCTCATACACCGACAATAGTCCATGTTGATACAATGGCTGATAGTGTATCATTCAATAACCTTCATGGATAAACAGAATGTGAACACTAACCACGACCTTTCAGTGTCGTGTTTTGATAAGCAAACCAGATCTCTGTTCTGTTCTTCTCTTTCTTATCAGTGAAGTACACTAATGCTTTCTACGAATTTACCATAGAGTCAGAACAATACTGGATTTTTTAGGTTGTTATCAACACTTGAGAATAATTAAAATTCAATAACAATGTATTGAACAATATCCACATGTGGCTGTTAAAGGTTCATGATAAAGATTACAGTTGAACAATAATATTTATAATTTACAAATCACAGAACAGTGGAATCTTATGAAATATATTGCTTTTGCACATCTATTAAAATATCCACAGATCCCTTTGATCATTTATTAATCTGTGATTATCAAGTATTAGATGATAAAATTAGTTCTTCAAATACAGTCAAGCTTTGACCTAAAGATGTCCGATGCATCAGTGACTGTACATGGAACTCACCTGGTCATAATACTGCTAGTAATTGTGATATTTTTCGGTCCTTGCCGGAACCAGTAATCCTCCACAGGGAGATCAAAGGTCAGGGTCGGCTCCAGAACAGTTCTCCTGGAACTGCACGAGATTCATTGCCTTGCTCAAGGACACTTCACCAGGGCAAACACTCCCTCTCACAGGGCCTTGAATGTAGTTATTCCTAGCTCGCAACGCCACCTCGCCACCCTTGTTTGTGTAATCTGCTTTGCACTGTGTTAACGTGGTGTGTTTTGTCTCTGCCAGATCCTGTACCTGTGCTGGAGCTGGCTCAGCAGCTGCAGCTGAAGCTCCAGAGGATGCACGACATTGAGACAGAGAACACCAAACTTCGAGAGACACTGGAGGACTACAACAAAGAGTTTGCAGAGGTCAAAAACCAAGGTTAGAGACAGGATACATGCAAAGGCACGCAGTTTGGGATTTTTCTGACTTTGAGAGGAGCATGAATGTAGGGCACACAATTAATCATAGATAAGCACATAGGAAAATTTCATATACCTCTACTAGTGTTACTGTAGTTCAGGAGTGTTTTAAAGTTATATTTATAGCCACTTAATGTGCAGAATACACCCATGTGACCGAAACAAAACTGATATGGTGAAGCAGGCTGCTCTGTTGAGAAAGAACTGCATACGCATGTTGGTATTTGAATGAGTAATTTAACATCTGGCCAAAGGACAACGGCCTTTTAGATAACACTGGCACCTTTACAGTGATGCTGAACAACGGGCATTGTCTAGGGCTGGGTGATACTTTTCGGCAGTATCTCGATACACAATATACATCTCAATAATTATGTGAAGTACTGTTATAATTATGTTGATTAAAATACTCTTATAATAAAGTAAAATAAGTATTGATATAAAATAAAATACCATTTAAATAAAGTTTCAGAACTGTTATAATAAAGTTTGATAGAATATTGTTATAATGTAATAACTGGAACCACTGGTGCTTTTATTCTGAAAAACCAGGCTTGGCTTGGATTGGACGTGCTCCGGCCAACATTTAGATGTTAGCAGAAAGTTCAACAGTTACAGCGGCACCATTAGACGTAAGGATTTATTCACTGTGAGCGGGAAACAAGCAACGCTCCAGTTCATATATTAATATTTGCAAGTCACACTGGTGCTCCATGGTCACAAAATGAGACTAAATGGTCGTGGTCTGGAGCCCGGTAGATACTAAAACACATGTGCCTTATTTTCACAAAATAGTCATTTTATACATCCCATGTGGAACAACCTGTAATGCAAATTCCCCACCTTTAGCATTGTCCTTGTAAGAATAGATTAATGAAAAGAAGAACATACAGACCTTGAGCGAAAGTGTAAAGACTGGATTTGTCATAAATGTAAAAATGCAGTTTCAAGTAATCACTGTCAGATGGAAATATTGTACAAAGGTAGATGCCTTTTTTTTTAACTTTACAGTTAAGCTACAACAAAAGATGTAATATTGTAATTATTTTAAGATTTTCTTCCTGCTGCTAGTTTGAGAAATTCCACACTGTTAAATGTAAAAGGTAGAAACGTGTAAATGAAAAATGTGCGAAGAGAAAAATTGCAGTGAAGCCATTTCTGCTATGCTCGAAGGTAACCTCACCGTAATGTCTGCAAGCTGATGAACTTTTAAGTGCAAATATAAGGTCAAAGCAACATATTTAGAAGGCCTCTTCAAAGGAAGAGGCCACATTTGAACATATTTTAATGCCTTATAAATTTTTCAAAAACACAAAAAATGTACAAGGTTTTACATTTTCAAATAGGTTTTCAGGGGGAAAAAACACGAGGCACAGTTTCATGAATAAAAAACGACAGGCTACCTCAGGGTAAAGAAAGATGGAAAAACTGACAGAGGCAGAGAGATGAGTGAGAAGGAGTAATAAAAGTGGTGTAATTTCAGTCGAAAAGGAGGAGTGAGCGAGCGAGAAGGGAATGTTTTGGAATCCCCCTTTCCTCAGTGAGAGTTAATTGGAACAGCTCGATAGCGGCAGGGTTCCATTCTGCCATTGATTTTCCTGTTCCCTCATCCTTTATCCCTCCTTCCCGCCTCAATAGATGGGGGATATTTAAACCCCAAAACACACTGTGGAACTCCCACTCCTGTTAAACGCACACGCCGACCTGCCCGCACACTTGCACACGCACGCACACACACACATACAAAAGAGTGCAATGGCCATTGATCCCCGCAACCTAAATGTTTAAAGTTCAGTTAAGCAGTTAAGGGGTAAGAGGGCTCTGAGGGGACTCTCCTCTATTGATTATGTGTCAGAGCAGTGAGACTGGAGTTTAAATCACACGCACACACATACACACACACACATACAAAGTGCTAAGAGCCCTCAGTCAAAGGCGGCAAGCAGCAATGCTCTTTATCATTGTCTCACTCACTTATATCTTTCTCTGAGAAACACACACGCACACACACACATGGAGGCCTATTTATTACCCCAGTTATGTGTTAGATTTATTTCAGGCTGCCCCATACAGAGCTCAGCCGTCAGCAGGTTATGGGGTTTCAGCACTAATGCAGTCCTAATGAATACAGCATATCTACTGTTGGTGAACGCTGAATATTCTATACCAGTCATGGATGTAAAGATTAAGCAGGAGCCATAGGGGCCAAGGCCTTTCGTCTGTGCTGACAGAGGAAGAATGTAGGATATGAAACGCTGTTCCTTAAGCAAAGGTCAAACCCCTCATCAGAAGCATTATCGTCATCACTGCCATTTATCACGTCTTGGAAGCCGCTGTAGTCTGTTGTCTATATATTTTGCAAATTGCCCGTGTTTTAACTCTTCCTCTCTTTTCTCACGACGTCCGACTCTCTTCCTCCTCCAGAGGTGACCATCAAGGCCTTGAAGGAGAAGATCCGCGAGTACGAACAGTCTCTGAAGAATCAAGCTGAGAACCTGGCCCAAGAGAAGCAGCTCCAGCTACACAACGACTATGCAGAGAAGGAAAGGTATAACTGGGCTTCTCTGTAGCTCCACAGTACTTCATTTATAACAATATGTTGTGACAGATTTTATCTTGATCCAAAAATTGCAGCTGCTGTGATTTGGATATTGCACTTGGCCATATTGCGGTTTCGATAATGTGTCGATTAATTGCGCGGAGTAACAACCTCTGCATTATTTTGTCAAGCCTTCGGGTCATTGTAGGCAGACCTGCTATGATTCTAATCAGACTTCTGCCTTTATTCAGCAGAGCTATTCACGACTTAATTATTTCTCCTCAGCTAATAGTCCTTGGACTTTTTCTCATAGTTATCAGTTTAATCAACAAATTGCTGCTTATTGCTTCCCCGACATTGCCCTCCCTTTTACGGAAGAATGCAGGAATGGAAAATACAGAAAAGACAAAGCCAGCATTTTTGTCATGTGGGTGCTTGCCATTCTTCTCTTGATGGGAATCAACACCTCAGACTCCTATTTTCTGTCTTTACCACAGTATCTTTCAGCTTTGTTTGTTAGAATAATTGCCACCACAGACATCTGCTGTGTCTGAAAATATACGGTTACTGGATGAAACCCACCAAAATTACTATATAATGACAAAGATTATGCTGAGGTGTCGCTTTATTTTGATACAAAGTAATTCATTTTGATTTAATAGGTTACTTCCTTTCCAAACCCACTTTAATGTGTGTGATTTTCAGATACACAGGAAGCCTGTGGCAGTAATAAATAAGCTCAAAATTGCTGCCAGATATTTAAGGAACATTAAAAAACAATGCCGACTACTAAGATGATATATTAACTCTTACAAAGGCTCAAATGAGTCATTCTGATACCGTCCTTTGCCAGGAAGGAGCCCATTCAACATTAAGATGAAGGCAGCTATAACATTGTTAACTTAAAAACAGTCTTGGGCACAGTTCCTCCTGCGTCTCCCAGTAAATTCAGATTAATATGATGGTGGCCAGTTTAAATGATCATGTGAATCCACGAGAAGTTCAGTCTTTCAAATGCAGGTGGAGAATTGACTCTTCAACCTTAAATGTAGTTATCTCGGATAACTGTGTGCTCCTATTTAGAATGAAAGAGGATAAATAAACGTGTGCAGGGTTGAGGAGAGATGATGAGCACTCATATGATTAGCTGGTGCAGCCTCAGGGCTTAAAGAGACAGCACATTTACAGTGAGGGTGAGCAGGAGTTAAAGACTGTGATGGACGTGTCAAACCCAAAAATGCTTCTTAACTAGGAAACCCAGCACTGCCAAAAGTCTTAAAACTAATAGAGAATTCAGTACAGCCAGTAGAGGTCAACAACACAATGCTAAAGACATTATATGCTGGCTTTTCCTAAAAAAAAAAATGTTGTATAGACCAGGTTTCCAACTGGTCCAGCCACGGGGTCCAGATTTTTCCTTACTCATTATTCACAAAGGTTAATATATTCAGCATCATACTTGGTTTGGCCATGTCCTCAAGCTTGTTTGCTGTCTCTGTTCAGTAGCTGTCCATTATTCACCAACTCTACAGCAAATAATGGCACTTCAAAATAAAAGCTTGTGCAGGACATTCACTATACTTTAAAATAAAGTGTGTTTTTTACAAACTTGACACGTTCATGAGTCACTTGCGGTCCATTCAGAATGGACCAGCAACCCACCAGTTGGGAACCACTGGTATAGACACACTTATGACCCACTGGAAGTGCGTTGCAGCGTATTTTTCCACAGAGACACTGCTCTCTGCCTGTATGTTCTTATCTTTGCCGTATTGTCATTTATGGGCGTGTACCTCTGCAGCGCTCAGGTGAGCTTTATATAAAGGTAGCGACCAGGTACCAGACTGTAAGCAGCAGACATCCAAGGGACACAGCACCCGAAAAATGAGAATGAATCTGGGATTGGCTTTTACTTTCACTATCGTTGGCAATAACAAACAGTACCAGACAATCCTGCATAGTGTACCTTTAATGTGCATTTTTTACTGTTAATGGTAAATGGCCTTGCACTTGTATAGCACCTTTCTAGTCTTCCGACTTCTCAAAGCACTTTACACACAAGTCACGTTCACCCATTCACACACGCATTCACACACTGATGGCCGAGGCTACTGTACAAGGTGCCACCTGCTACTCAGTTTGTCGGACATTCACACATTGATGGCACAGCCATCGGGAGCAATTTGGGGCTCAGTATGTTGCCCAACGACACTTCGACATGTGGTCTAGAGGAGCCGGGGATCAAACCACTGATCTTCCAATAAGTGGATGACCTGCTCTATGTCCAGAGCCTCACCACACTCCACCATGCAGATTTAATAATGATATATTATGGTAGGCTACAAATGTCCTTTCAAAGAAAAAAAGGAAGTGGGAGATATTCTCCCATTTTTTTCCATTGCATCAGTTTATTTATTTATTTTGTAACACAGGAAATTACTTCCTCTGTGGTGGTTGATCTCTTAGCAGTATTTGGATACAACGTGCAAACCCTTTTCAGCAACTTTTACCTGCATATCAAAAAGTTTTATGTCACTTTCAGTTTTTCTAAAGAGAAATAAGTAGTTTAAATTACTTTCTTTTAGTTGCATCATATTCTGCTTTAATTCTAAAGTACAAACCACTGCCAACAAATGCTGCTGATATTTTTACACTCCACTGCAGTTATTAAAAGACTATTGAAGAAATGTTCTCAGACATCACTCTGATGAAAATCTCTGGCCCACTTTATGTTGATTTGTAAGATTTGTGTTTATTAAACGTACATTACAGAGCCCATATTTCCCCTCTTGTCAATCATCTTGTTTGCTGAGTTAGAGCTCATTGCCCCTTTCAGACGTACAGCAGAAGATCAATTGTCCAACTGTATTTCCTTTACGTCAGTGTTTTATAGGCCCCTTCCTGTCTGCAGAGAGCTGACTTCCTGTGTCTGAGAGGGCCAGTAAATGGATGGCACCTCTGATGCATTTTATCCTGCAAGGAGTGAGGGAAGGAGGGAAAGCGAGAGAGAGATGAAAGGATGAAGTAGAGGGCAGAAAAATAGAGATGACAGGAGAGACAGATTGGCGGAGAAGGGGGGCATCAAAGAGTGCCATAAAGACCGTCTTTGTGCTAGATTATTGATGTTTTTACACGCAGTGGCAATTTCTCAGCAGAGCCCAACTTTTTATATGCTAAGAATGAATCTATTTTATCCTTGTGGTTTCTGACGCCCCCTCCCCCCCTCTCTTACTCAACCCTTGCTCTCTCTCTCCCTCTCTCTCCCCCCGGGTGTAGTGTGCCCCAGTGGCCAGACATTCCTGCCTAATAGGGCTGCTTAATGAGGAGTGGGTTGTGTTGGGAGGATTTTAGTGGGGAAAACACTTCAGAAATGGTGGGAAAATAGAGAATAGTTGCAGTTGCCACAAAGTGTGAACCCAAGATTTACTGACTCAGTATCTCTATCTGTGACTCTCTGCTCCCGCCTGTCTTTTTCCTCTCCTTCTGTCTGCCTCTGTAGGAAACTCCAGGAGAGCCAGGACTCCATGTCCTCAAGGTTGGAAGAGGCCGAACACAAGGCCCAGTCCCTACAGACAGGTACCAGCCTACTCAGTCTTTATAGACCTGTAACCAGCTCAGATAAAATGGCAGCCTTATTATTGAATTCAAGGTGGTGCCGGCTTTAAAGCCTCTAAAAGATGGGTTTCAAATCTTAAGTAATTCTCACTGGATGTTTATTCATTGGTAATGTTTGGGGATAACCATCCCATGTGAAATTGAAAACTCAGAACCTTAATCTGCTTCATCTTGACTTGATGGGTGTGGTTCGATCACAGTGAAAAGTGGCCTAGCAACATAACAAATAACTGTCACATCTGGCCAGTGAGAAAAGCACAGACAACAAAACAAATACAGAAATATCTCATGAAACAACAAAAATGTTTCTTTGTCAGGAAACTGTAAAAATTGTAGCAGTAAGCTTAATTAATTATTAGTAAGTGTATTTATATAACACTTTTCAAAACAGATGAAACAAAGTGCTTCACAAGACAATAAAAACAGATAAAAAAGCAGCGTAAGAAACATTAAAGTAACTAATAAAACAAATATATATATAGAGTGGTAAGATGCATATAAACACACACACACACACACACACATAAAAAGGACATATATGCATACACACACAACTTCATATAAGACAAAATAATCCAGATACATACAAACATAAGGCACATACTAAAACAAAAATCCTTTAGCAACTCATCGCCACCTAGGGCAGCTCTGAAAGTCAGCTGATCCAATGGGAGAGGCGAGATTGTTCCAAAGTCTGGGACCTAGGACAGCAAAAGAGCAGTTGCCTTTGGTCTTGAAATATGTCCTTAGGGCACTAAGTATTGTTCATACATGAAAATGACTTCTTCATTTGAGGGCTGACGCTGACTTGTAGCAGGGAAACTTACAACTTCTCACAATGACCCTTTTCCTGTCTTTTACAGCACTTGAAGCAACTCAGGCCGAGCTCTTTGATTTGAAGACCAAGTATGATGAGGAATCCACAGCAAAGTACGTGTCTCGGTGATCTATGTGTGTGTTTGCGGGTGACTTCTCCCCCTCTGGCTCCTCCATAGTCTGTTCCTGACATAATCATCCTGTTTAGTGAATCTCCTTGCCTGGAAACTCCCCCCTTCTCCCCTAAACAGCTGGATTGTCTCCCACAACGCTCAGCAGCCTCCAAATCCCAGCATTACCCACGCACTGTAAATACTGACAGGGATTGTAATGTGTTCTGCAGCCACAGCAAGCACCAAAATAGTGATTTTTTTTTTTTGGTCTGTGGTAGAGGCTAAAGCGCTCTGTGATTCATCAGGGTCATGACAGAGAGGAGAGGCTGACGAGGGTCACTTTGAGATCTCTTGACTAAAAGCCACGCAGGCTTCTAACAGGACCTGTAAGATAAGGTGGCTTCAATTACTTGAGCTGTGGGCATCTATCATTATCGATCTTATAGTGGTGGCGAGGATGAGAACAGAAGCTTTTCCATGTCAGCACTCTTCGCTGTGAAGTGGCACTTTATGACATTCACACTCTTTGTTCCCCCGGGGTTAGTAGCGGGAACCAGAACCACTCGAGCACCCAAACCAGCGTTCAGAAAGCTTAAAATTCTGAGAAGAAAAACAAAGCCTTTCATGGTGTTTTATTGGTAATTGGTGTACTGCAAACCAAAACAAAACAGATTGCACTTTCCTAACATGAACTCTTTCTTAAAATTCAAGACTATTGATAAAATGGTCAAGGACGTCTTGCGTGCGCCGTGCACACAAAGTACGGCAGAGTCTCAACTTGGCTTTTAAGGTTTTCCCCCCACCCCATTTACCATGCCCCAAACTCACTGTGTCTCTCCATTAACAGAGTTGTTAAATTGATTGGCTGTTAAAAACAGATCGATCCCTCTTCTCTCTTCCTCACAATACTTTTTTCCCCCCTTTTCTACCTCCCTCGCTCCCACACTTTCTTTTATCTCTTGCATTGTGTGTGTGCGAGTGTAAGAGGAAAGGCGACAGGAAGATATTGCACGCAGTGTAATGGCACTAATCAATAGGTTTCATAGTCTATCAGAGCTCCCCCTCCTCCTCTATATTTGCTTTCCCCGTGACTATATTTCAATGCTCCTCTACTTTGTCTCATTTCTTTACACTTTCTTCTTCCTTTTTTTCCGTCCTTGTCTGTTCCTTTTATGTCAGAAGAAAACACATTTTGAAAAGACACATATAGTAGGCCCCATTTGCTTACAGAAGCTAATAAACACATGCCGGCCCACATCCACACACACACACACACACACACACACACACACACACACACCCACACACACACACACACAC
>NC_065507.1:22838549-22928791 GCF_006386435.1 Epinephelus moara
ACACACACACACACACACTCACTCACTCGTGAGCCCGAGGCAGTCAGGGTCCTTGACTATGTGGCGTGCTGTGATCTGAAATTTTAATGCAACGCTTTAAAGCACACACAAACCCTCTCTAACCCTGCACCCTCCCAGTCCTTGGAGTCCTTCCCCCGTTTACTGCTTGGCTGAGCAAATCGCCAGTGTTTGGCTGAACACAACTTTTAACCCTTTGACTGCATATATTTTGGCCCTGCAAAACACAAACGCCATACATATCATGCACTTTTTTCCACACAAACACACACACACATACACACACTTGCTCTAAACTTTCCACTAAGGAGGACATTGCGTGACAAATCCCCCATCCTCTTGCTGCATTCGGGTAATCTGCCTTTTAAAATACACACTAACACACACACACACACACACACACACACACACTGACGTACACACACTCCCTGAGAATTTGGTCGATGTTGCAGTGCCCGGAGTGTGTGAGCTTCAGCGGGAGGCGGGCCTGCAGATGTAGCGTAGCCCCCTCTCTGTGTTGGCGCTGTGAGGGTCTGGCTGGCCGCGTTTTACCCGTTTAGTCCCTGTTAAAGATTAATGATATATTGATCCCCAGCCCCACAGGATGCTGTGTGTGTATGTGTGTGTGCACGCTCCTCTGTATTTCTGTGTGTGGCTTTATCTGTGTATAAAGGCTTGATACCATTTTGGGAAAACCATTTAATTGCTGATAATTAGGAAAGAAAAGCCTATTGACTGTTCCCTGTGTCCATCTCCAGCGCACACAAACACAAAATGGCGCACAACATTACACACACATAGACACACTCTCACAGCTAGCTTCTTTTTAAGCCTCCTTGAAATCCCCAAGGTAACACGCTGTGAAAACGCAATGTGGAGAAAGCCAAGGAAAGAAAAGGAATGGAGTGATGAAAGCTAGAGGGCAAAAAGCAAGTCAGGGGCTGGAGGCTACAGTGAGGAAGAGGGGATAAGAGTGTGATAGAGGAGGGAAATGAAAATCTAAATCAGGGGAATATCCTGCTGGCACCGAGGACAGAGGCCGAGGAAGAGAGGGCGAAAGATGAGAGAGGGGAGGTGGAAGGGGAGAAAAAAAAGATGAAAGGAGAAAAAGTGGAGGGCAATGGGAAGGGAAAGGGTTGAGGGGAAAAGGATAGAGGCAGGCAGAGGGTGGAAAAGAAAAGGAGCGGTTGAGTGAGGAGCAAGAGAGAGAAGATGATAAGAGATGAAAAGGCCTGTCTGAGATGCAGGAAGTACAGTAGGGGCTTAGAGGCTCTGGGCTTGTTTCAGAAGTCCTACAGTACTCACTGATGTCACTGGGTGCACCCATTGGCTTTCATGGTACAAAAGAGTGTGTGTGAGCGTGTGGTGTTTGTGTGCATGGATGCGATTGCCCGTACAGCTGTGCATCTACTCTATGGCTCCTCCCTGTGGCTGCTACACAGAGCTTTGTAGGTGCGTTTTGGTGGCCTAAAATCAGGATTTACCATTACCAAGGACCCTCCCTTTACTGTTCAGTGTTTGATGAATTAATTCCACTGGGTGCATTGGCTGGCTGTGGACAGTTCCTGCCCTGCTCAGCGACTGACTGACTGTATCAGGATATGCAGAAAATCCCTTCCCTGTGATCTGCTTTGGCCCTCAGCCTCTAGCTTTGCCTTTATAATTCCCAAATACAGCCAAATCCAAAGGTTATTTAAGAAGACTTTGTGCATCTGTACTTTGATTAAATGATCACATTTGGAGCAGGAGCGGTGGTGTATTTGGGTTGCATTACTACCCATAAACGCTCTCCATTACAAGCTTTTCTGGCTTGTTGGCTCTCTGACCTCACATTTGTGTGTGTGCGGGAGCGCGGACGAGCGCGCACGTGGGTCCTGCACACTATAGCTTAAGACAGGATAAAAGCTGGTGAGGTAGTGTACTATTATGTTGCTTAAATGCATACTAGATCCTTTTAACTGTTAGGGAAAGAATAAAAGCGGAGAGTGAAAAGCTCTCCCACCCACATCTGATTCTTTTTGCTGCATCGCCTGTGGCACAATGTTGACCTAATATCAACTGTGTCTGTTTTGTTAAACACATTCAAATCAGTAGTACTCAAGCCTATGGGACATAACACTGATTCTCATACTGTGACACACAAATACAAAAGCTGCGTGGGTTATTGGGTTCACTATCAAAAGATTTCAGCGAAATCAAAAGGTCTTAATGGACGCAGCAGTGCACATATGCGCTCACGTCTTTGCACTCAGTGCCGCCCATGTATTCTTATCAGCAAGTAATGTCTTAAACATCACGCATACACACTGCGTCTTTGCACTGCATTCAACACCAACTGAGGAGTGTTGTGAGGATTTGCATGCATTTGTTTATTGTGACACCCTCATTTGGTGAATTGTTTTCAAAATGTACCTTGGGGCTCGCTCAGAAACACGCTGTGACAACTAATTAACAGTGAAGGTGATCATTTTTTTCAAGTCAGTTTTTAGACATGCTGTATAGTAGAGCTGCAACTAATGATTATTTTCATTGTGGATTAATCCGCTGATTCATTTCTCGATTAATCGATTAGTTGTTTGGTTTTTAAAATGGTGAAGAATGTTGATCAGTGTTTCCAAAAGGCCAAGATGATGTCTTTAAATGTCTTGCTTTGTCCTCAACCCAAATATAATCAGTTTAATGTCACAGAGGGATAAAGAAACCAGAAAATATTCACATTTAAGAAGCTGGAAAAAATTACTCAAACTGATTATCAATCATCAGATTAGTTGGCGATTCATTTAATAGTTGACAGCTGATTGATTAATCGTTGCAGCTCTAGTGTATAACCTATCATTTCTGCATGTCTTACAAAAATTAACGTTCATTGTGTTTCTGTGTTTGGCGTTGTTTTGTCCTCAAAGTTTCTTCCACATCTCTGTCATTGTTTGCCGCTAAGTGACAGGTATCTCACGAACGAGGGTCGTTAAAATATTTTCCAAAGTCCAAAAAGATATGGTATTATGGGGATGCGTTCTTGCTGTCTGACCTCTAGCAAGTGAGAGGTGAACCATGGCCCCCATCCAGACCATTAGTCAGACACAATCACACAGCTTCATAGCAGATTAGTCTGCTGTATTAGGACTTAGAGCTCTATTAATGTAATCCCTCTGTTTTAGTGTGGCCTGGGTTTAGGGGCTTACATGTGCACACCCACACACAGACACACACACATACACACACACTTAAATACA
The DNA here is from genome assembly GCF_006386435.1 of Epinephelus moara. Classification (NCBI taxonomy): domain Eukaryota; kingdom Metazoa; phylum Chordata; class Actinopteri; order Perciformes; family Serranidae; genus Epinephelus; species Epinephelus moara. Next base: position 22,841,801 of record NC_065507.1, read on the forward strand.
TGTATGCATGCACACATTCAAGCTGTTTGGGTTATGGAGTTCACAATCAATGGATTAAGGTGAAATTTAGACAGTAGCTTAATGGGCACGGCACCGGCATTCTCTAAATGTGTTTTCTCTGAACAGTCGCGCACACACACACACACTCACATGTGATGTGTGCATGGTGTACTTTTCTTCCTGGGATTCATCTATCCATTTATCCATTCCTTGTTTTTATTTGTGTGCTGCATTTCAGTCAGTCTCTTAAAAGCACTGTCACATCCTCTGTAGTAACAGTAAATGTCTTTCTCAGGGCCGATGAGATTGAGATGGTGATGACAGACCTGGAAAGAGCCAATCAGGTAATCCGCTCGACATCATAACCAAACATTTTTACACGGCATCGTCCGTCACACCAGGCTCAGCAAGTTTTATTACTGAAATACAGATTGTTAAAAATGTTGCATAGAAAAAAAGTGTTTCAATACTGATGTTAGTACATTTTATTTTACAGGATCTAGTCTTGTAAATTTCTGTATATTCCTTCCTGTCAACAAATGTCATGAAAAGGTCAAGACCGACAATAATTTATTCTACTTACAAGTATCGTCTGTGTTTACAAAGCCAGATACAGCTTATTCCTCTGTGCCATAAAGCTCTGTCATCCTTCACAAACTATTAAAAACACATCAATGAGCCACGGAGTTGCTTTGAGTGACATGTTCCTTCATTATGTTAAACATGGGAACTGTGGTTTATTTTGAGTCGATCCCACATACATCATCTTGCTGTTGTAAATATTCATTAGAGCACCAAATATGTACTAATCTGCGGCTGAAAATAGCCCCCAACAAATGCAGTATTTACTTCTGTTTGAGTAACATTTGCTAAAAAAACAACAACACAGTGCTCAGCTGTTTTAGGAAAGTATTTAGCTTTTTTCTAAAAATGTTTTCTTTTCTTGACCCTGTTTGAAGAGAGATGCTAGGAAAGTGTGAAGTGCTCCAAGAGTGAGTCCTAAACTCGGAAACAAGTTAGCATTATAGCACTTTTAGCTCCCTCGACTTGTAGTCAATTGGTTTTTGAATGGGTTTTTGGTTAGGTGCCTGAAATAAGGTCTGTTGTTCACACAAGCTTAAGAGATTTTCACATCTGAAGTCTTTACATGTCTTTAAAAAAAAGACTAACAAGTGGCTAAATAAGGCTGCAGAACGTCATCATGCCGAACACGCTTTGCAGCCTTGTGTAGGTGGCGACAGGAAGTCATGCGACCATAGTGTTGTTCATTAATAGCCCAGCGTTAGCTTTCTACTTATGGGCATTGCGTTTACCCTTCAAAAATCATAAAAATAGAATAAATTCATTTCCTAATGTTATCTTGCTGAACAAAACAAAAAACTTTTGTTTGCAACAGAGCTTATTTTTCGCAGTTATCCAAAACCCACTGGAAAAATTACATTGGCTCTTTGTCGAGGGAAACAAGTTCCATGTCAGCCAACCAAAAAAAATGTCACCCCTGCAGCACTGTATTGAGTAATGGATGAACACGCTGTTTGTTTTTTCCTGAGATTTCTCTACACAACCAAAAACATTAAACACCACCAGCCTTATTCTTTTAAAATAAAAACATTCTTATCCGCTCCGAATCCATGAAATGTGGCTTACATTAACAAATAATGACTTGCTTATCACTGTGAGGGCTGCTGTTTGTTTTACATGTTTATTACACACCTACTAAACCCATCCAGCTGAAATAAGCCCCCCAGCGCGCCCTCTGCCCTTGTGTTGTAAATATTCCTGTGGTATCTGTTAATGTCATTGTTGTTAACTTTCATTATTAGCCCAAGAGTATGATTTGTGGCTAAAGGGGTAGCATAGGCATGTAATGTTAATATTAGCCTAAAGGTTAGAGCTCCAACTATAATGCCACACACAAACACACACACACACACTATTCACACTTCTGATTTGAGGTTTACAGAGGATGACAGCATGGCCTCCAGCTCAGTCACAGACTTTTTATACGCGTTTATAAGGAGAAAATGGAAAACAGGATTTTTCTCTTGCGACTCGCAGTCCAACTCCCACCCAGTCAATAACAGCTCTCAATATGGTTGCAATTAGGAACACTGTGGAATCGGCTCCCTGTAACTCCTAATGATGGCAAGTTGGCCAGTGTTGCAGATGATTCCCAACTGGAGCATGGCAGTTTGGCCATAAATACAAGGCAGCGGGTATCATCTCAGTTCTCTGCACTAATTTAATATTTTCAATTAAGGGAAAATCCACCGTCTGCCATCATCCCACACTTTGCGTTCTCCTTGCCCTCCTCCACTCTGAAGTATATGTTTGTGTCTGCTGGAAGGGGGTGGACTTCCTCTACTTGTCGGCTGGTAGAAAAAGAGGGTGTTATGTGAAAACTTAATGTCTTCGCTCACATCGCCTTTCTGGAATGGCCAACGCTTGTGCAGTGTTGTAAATCCAGCCGTATACTTTGCATAAAAATTCTTGAGCTGAAGAAAGATGTTGAGATAATTATTGGTTACGGTTCATCACCAACAACATCATCCTCCAAAGACCATTAAGTTGCTGCCACAAGCCAGATTGTGCGTTGATTAAGGGGCACTTTTAACAGGAGGAGCTTTTGCTTTATTGAGACCACTTGAGGAAATGTGTGCTCCACAAAAATAAAAAGAACGTAAAACAGTAGCACTGAATTGACCGTTGGATTGATCATGTTTGACAGTGTAAGAATCTACACGTGTTGGTTTGTCTTTAACTTTTCTCTCTTTTCCTTCCAGCGAGCAGAAGCAGCTCAGAGAGAGACCGAGTCGCTCCGGGAGCAGCTGGCCTCGAGTAACCAATCCCAGCAGCTTGGCAGCCCGGCCAAGGCCGACCCCGACACGGTAACACGTTTCACTGCTTCACTGATTTACTGCAGGGTGGACAGAGAGGTATTGATAGGCTAAAGATCAGCTTGGCCTTTTGATGCCAGAGGTGATCGGCTGATTACAGATTCAATTTATTGATTACTGTCGTCATTGATTTTAAAGGTCAGGCATTGAAGTCACCAAAGATGCATTGATTTGTTGACAGATGGATTGATTTCCAAGGAAAGGTTGCCACGGTGGCACTAGTTGATTGGTGCATTGATTAACTGATTTATTGATCATGGTGACTGCCACACCAAAGTATTTGATTCATTGATCAGTCAGTGATGGGTGGTTGTCATTTGTTGATTGATTACCTCTGTTTATTCATCTAAAAGAGGAGGCCTTTTATTGATCAGCCTCTTTCTGATTCCTGTATTGATTAAAGCTGCCTTTCCACCAAATGCTTTAGGTACATCAGACCAGTACGCAACCCATATGGACATCTACCTAAACCCTAGATTTGCTTATTGTTTCCACTGCAGACAGTACTTATGAATCTAGGTTGTTATCAGATAGCAATAGCCGTGTCACTGCTCCACTGTATGTTATCTTGATTGGCAACACAGAGGAACATCTGCATTTCGTTGATCGTTCACAGGATGGGGTTACATGCTGACATTTTAAGACTGAAAAAGAACAGGCTGGAGTGTTTACTGTCTCTGTTGCAGACGATGGGGTATTTAAGAATAAATCATTTGTGCGTTGAGTCCTTCAGAACAAGGATGACCATTCTCTCTTGACCAATCAGCGGACTGCAGTCGTTCTAGTTCATCCTTTCTAGGAACCTCAGCAGACGGTTGATGAAAATCCGGGACGGGATGAAACTGTTAAAAACAATGGCACCATTCACTTTTGACAATGGAAATGCAAAAATAACCGCTCTAATGTCTGAACTGAAGCAGACTGCTTGGTGGAAACGAGGTTTAATTGATTTTATCTGAAGGTGGGTGGTTTTATGAATACTTGTATAGGTTTTATTTTGCCCATTAGATTAAACTGCCGTCCTATTTAACCTTTAGGAACAGCAGACGGAGGTGGCATCCCACTCAAGTCTGGAGGCGGAGCTCAGGGCCAAAGAAAGGGAGACCGCCCAGCTGGTGGAGGACGTCCAGAGACTGCAGGCCAGCCTGACCAAACTCCGAGAGACCACCAGCTCCCAGATCACACAACTGGAGCAGCAGCTCAGCAGCAAGACTGCCACTCTCAAGGTACCAGCAGAACACACGGCTGTAGAGTGTTGTTTTTCATTAGACTTAAGTTATTTTCAACAATTTTAGCGATTAATTTCTCTTAAGACTATTTCTGTATTCTTGTCTTTTTTTTCCTCCTTTGTTGTGTATTCAGATCACACCTGTAACTGTATTCACACACTCACACTCTCTGTTCTGTTATCACTGGAATAAATACTTGACATGTAAAGATCCAAGGATTGCTTTTATTATTTAATTCATTTTCACGTCATTTAATCTCTCTTTATCTACAGGAACTGGAGGAGAAACTGCAGAAGCAAGCTGACTATGAGGAGGTGAAGAAGGAGTTGAGGTGAGGAGCACACACAGAGGAGTGTGACTGTGCGTGCGTGCGTGCGTGCGTGCGTGCGTGCGTGCGTGTGTGTCCAGAACAGATCTATTTATTGCATGCGTTTGATGTCTGTGACAATGTTAAACAAGATGCGTGTCATCATTTAAGATGTGTAACTCAATTGAGTGCCCTTATGAAGGTGAAGCTTGTATGTCTGTAGCTTTATATTGTCACTCTGCCCCTCCACCCTTTCTTTGTCCTTAAAGAGACAGAAATAGAAAAGCCAGCATGCTACACTGTAGATGTGTGTGTGTCTTTGTAGGGGGTTGATATGATTTTTTTTTCTCTTTCTCTCTCTCTCTCTCTCCAGTATCCTCAAATCTATGGAGTTTGGAACATCTGACTCTGTGCAGGTAAAAGTGACAGTTACAGTCTATCTACACATAATAGGCATTTTCACACTAAAGAGTGACAGGGACTCCCTAAGAACTACATACCTTCAAGGGCTTTTCCCTGTTTGCATTTGCGGCACCAAAGGAAACGCTGAAGTGACGTACTGTAGGCCGAGCACAGTGGTTTGTACAGCAGCATCACTTTAGCTTTGAAGAGTCAAAATTGTGTCACATTTCCACTGTTTTTTATTGTCTGTTGTATACAGGAGTTATGGCTTTTAAAAATGGCGGTTGCCGGTGCTACATTGGCTTTGTTGTACCAGTGAACATACACTTACATCTGGACCAATCGCTGTACGCTTAGTCACTCATGGTTCCGCTTATGCAAGGAGAGTACCTACTCTGAAATAGGAGCTAAAAAAGTCCCTCAAAATGGTGTTTTGGAAATTACCTGCGATTGTTCCTAGTTCTTGCAGCGCTGAAACAACAAAAAGAGGAATTCTTAAAACTATGAAAAACGTCTTATGTTGCAGTACTAGTAATTAAGTTAATGATAAAATTGTACATTTGAAGGTAGAGGCTGGAGCCTGATTCATTTGAAAAGTCTCATTTTAATTTGCGTTCCCCCTATCCCCTCCATCAGGACTCATCCAAACCTCTGGAGGTGCTGCTGCTGGAGAGGAACCGTAGTCTTCAATCTGAGAGCGCCGCTCTGCGCATTGCCAACACTGAGCTCAGCGGTAAGTCCGTCCAAATGTAAGGTTATAGTACAGGCTGGGTTCATCAACACTGGCCAGGCTGTCTTCGCGAAAATGAAAAAATGCCGGCAGAAGTGGAGTCCAGTATTCACTGGAGGTTAGACGAGGGTTGAGCTGCAGGTAAGGCTTTGAAGAGTTTGCATCAGGTTAGTGCATACATACTGCATGTGTGCCTATAGATTCTTTTTCTCTGAGAATACTTAACCATTCATTGATGTTTTGGGAATGATTTGCAATATTGAGTCCATGATATGCAAAAGAAATGCAAAACAATATATCATGGTACAGAAATGTTTCTTTAGTCCCACACATGACGAGGAAGGAAATGCATATTTGTTGTCTTTGAATACCACAGCAGGAGGTCAACCTGAACGGTAACAAAGTTGCAGTACACAAAAAAATGAGGACACCATACTCCTGCCCCTACGTCAAGACTCTTGCCCCCTGCAACAGTGTTTATGGGTTTGAAATGTCATGGCTTTAGGCTTGAATAGTTGAATAGCTTTGAATTGATTAACATTCACAGTAAGGGGAGCTTACTGTCTTACTCAATCATGTTATGGTCTCAATGGTTATGCATTAGAATAATATTTCTCCTAGCGCTTCCATCAAGATGGATCCTAGTAGTTACACGACTGAGGAAATATAGTTTACATCTGTTTGTTTTTGTGAATGTATAAATGTAATCAGTCTAACAATTCAGGAAGGAAGTGAAATAAGGGCCTTTACGCAGCAGAGCTGTACAGTCTCCGCTTTTGTGACATGCATCTGTTTTCTGTTCAGCCATAAAATGTTTTTCAGTTCAGTTTTATTGCTCCTTTTTTCCTGGATGTATTCTTATATGAACTAAAGACTATGATACTGCATCTACAATGGAATAATTCAGTGTTTAGGAGCACGCTGCAGCAGCATGGAAGAAGACTCACATGGTGTATTGGCTATCTAAGGACATCATTTTGCCCTGTCCAGTTACTTCCACTTTGCCTGCGAAAGAGAGAGGGACAGAGAGGGAGCCTGAGCCCTGGGCCAAGCTAATCTGCCTAAGTGGCACAGTGTCAATTGTTTTGTTTGTCCTTTTTTTTCTTCCAGGCTGTGGCTTACAAGAAAGGTTGAAATCACAAATGCATGGGCACTTTGTCTGGGGGGGTTGGCAAAAAAGGAAAACAAAGTTCACTAATTTGGAAAAGACTTGATTAAGATAACTTTCAACTTTTGTTTTTTTTTTTTTTCTCTCTCTTTTTTGGAACCCCTTTTTTGTTGACTCCCCCATAATGCATGGTGTGTTTGACCTTTCTTGTAGGGTCAGCCGGGCGAAAAGGGACAGAAGAGCCCACACCGAAGGAGGAGACCATACCCAGCGACCCCTCTTCCTCGCCCCCTCCTCCCCCTCCCTCTGTTCCTTCCTCCTCCCAGCTCCCCCTGTCTCGCACTCATACGGACCCCCTCAACACTGCCACCACCACCACCAGCAGTGGCGAAACGCACCCTTTCACTCCTACGGGCATTGGACAGGACTTCTACTCCCCCGTGTTCCCTCTGGTGGGTGGTAAGATGGCTTTGAACTCCCTGATCCAGCGGCAGCTGCTCCAGACCTTCTACTCCAAAGCCTTGCAGGAGTCGTCTGGAATCCCCAGTGGGGCTCTGCTGTTCACCCCCTTCACTCCAACCCTCAGCTCCATCCCTACCTCCACCCCTGGCTCCGGGTCAGCTGCCATCCCTCTGGCAGCCAGCAGCCCGCAGCCGCCTCCAGCCAGCCCAGACATGGCTCCTGTTAACGGGAGCAGCACCGCTGGCAGCGCCCCATCCCCGTCACCCAGCCACTCTGACGCCACCACGGGAAGTATATTGGACGGGGAGGACATGGACACGGCAGAGATTGCCCGACAGGTGAAAGAGCAGCTGATCAAGCACAACATCGGCCAGCGGGTGTTTGGCCACTACGTGTTGGGACTGTCCCAGGGTTCGGTCAGCGAGATCCTGGCCAGACCAAAGCCGTGGAACAAGCTAACCATCAGGGGGAAGGAGCCCTTCCACAAGATGAGGCAGTTCCTCGCTGATGAGCAGAACATCCTCGCACTGCGCAGTATCCAGGGACGGCAGAGAGGTGAGTCTGTGTGTCTTTTATGTGTCTATGTGCGTATGTGAGTGTGCGTGTGTGTGTGTGTGTGTGTGTGTGTGTCTTGCATGTGTACAGCCCTGCACAGAGCCATTGATTAGCTTGTCAATATGGACTAGCTTTTTATTTTTCTTTCTCTTTCCTAACTCCCATCCTGTGCCACACCTGTGTGTTTTGAGTGAGTTCCTAGTCACGCACTGATCCCAAGAGCCTCTCCTAGCTATCGTGGTCAATACAGAAACCTTTCACACATCAATAGTATTGATCGGTGTGAACTAGGAGGAAGGCAGGGGTACTGTTAACTACGGGTAGATTCGATTAGCCTGGGCCTGCTTTTGTTAACGCATCAGGACATCTCTGATTGAAGGTGGTCTCAGTGGTACACAAAAATATAACCACCCTTGTCCTAGAGTAGTCTGTGTTAAAAATAAGGCTGTAGTTTGTACGCCTCTTTTTAATACTTCCTATTAAATAATTTATCCCTCGATACTCTGTCTTTGCAGTAGTTTAATATTCCTGTTAGAGGATAGAGGTTTGATTCCTACTGGGGCCACAGATGGTTAAGATCAATGCATTTATGGCACTATAATGTGCACTGGATGGAAGTATCCACACATTCCATATATTTGCAGAACATTATAGGGCACCATGTAGTCTAGCTGTAAAAGGAAGGGAAAAAACACACAAGTGCTGTAACATAGTGTGTGGTATATTGTTTTTAACAGAGGGCTCAGGCCAGCCCCAGCTTAGCCGAGTGTTTCAGGATGTTCCGAAGCGGAGAGCCCTCTCCAATACAGCTTCACACACAGGTCTGTCCCCTTCACACACAGAGATTCTAGCACGTTCTGTCTGTGTGGCATGTTTGTGTTGGGGTGAACTGTATCTACAGTGTGTGTGTGTGTGTGTGTGTGCGCGTCTGTGTGTGTGTGAGTTGGCGTTTATTAACTTGCGGGCAGGCATACAGATATACATGTGCCTTGAAGGTAACCGCACAGTTCCAGAGACTTGCGTCAAAGGAGAAGCCAGCATGTGTATTTAGGGATTTTATTGGTAGTTGTTATTCTGTGGGGAGCATTTACTGTATGAACCCTGTAGCACGTGTGCATGTGTGAGCTCCAAAGGGACCAGAGAAATTATGACAATCCCTCCAGTGTAGTTTCCTCGTAGCTCAGTGGTGGGAATGTTGTTCTTTGTGCTGTGCTATGGTGTATTTATTTGATGTCGTTATAGGCTACAGTATTGTTCTCTTCATCTGCTCTGTAGTTGCTTATCTCTGCTTCTTAATCTGACAAGATCTCTCATCTCCTCCTTTTCCCTCTTCCTCTCTTTCCAGGTAACATTACTGCCCGCGTCCGCACCCCAGAGGCTGGTTCAGATGAGGCTATCAAGTCCATTCTGGAGCAGGCCAAAAGAGAGCTGCAGGTGCAGAAAGCTGGTGAGTCGTAGTTTTTTTTTCTCTCATCTCTAGCGGACACGCAGCGTTGAAGATGATGCATTGTGGCTGTGAGTGTTTGTCGGTGTGTCTCATGGCTGCCCCTTTTTTCTCCTCCCACAACAGACTTGTCCCATGCTCAACCCTCATATGCAGGACTGAAAGGAGGGGGTGGAGGCGGGGTGGGAGGCGGCGGGGGCAGCGGATCAGATGAGGCTATCCGCTCCATCCTAGAGCAAGCTCGCAGAGAGATGGAGGCCCAACAGTCTGCACTGGAGCCCATCCTCAAAGCCTCATCTTCGTCTTCCTCCTCAGCATCACTATCTCAGAGGGACCTTCTGAGCTCCTCGCTTACCGCTCCCCTCCCCCCTTACAACCCCCTGGCACTCTCCCTCAAAAAGCCTCACAGCTCCCACCTGTCCTCCCCCTCATCCCCGTCTCCCATCCTGGACTTCAGCTCCAACGTAAAGAGAGAGGGCAGGGCTTCTTCAGGGATCGACATGTCTCTTGATGGAGCTCTCAGGCTGGGTCGGAGCTCTGAGGGGTCGGCCCGCTCTGGAAGCTCTGGAGTGGGTTACTGGAGAGAGCAGTGGTGGAGCAACATGCATACAGACCCTCGCAGGGCCGTTCTAAGCCAGACAGGAGAGGAGAACCACAACCAGGAGGACTCCAAAGAGGTGAGGGGAGTTTGTGTGTGTGCACATTTTCTGCCCTGCTCTGTTTTTATTACTGTGCTTTTACTCTACAGTGGTTGCATGTCTGAGCCATTCTTCGTCTGTGTGTTTCAGGGAATATTGAGTGACAGTCTGTCTCGACACAAACCGTGGAACAAGTTGAACCAGAGGAGCAGAGAGCCATACCTCCGCATGCAGCCGTGGCTCAATGGAGACCAGGGGCAAAACACACACATCCAGCAAGCTCAGAACCAAGGTAAACAAATCACATGCACACACACACATACACACATACTCACACCAGCACATGTGTATATGCATTCACACAACAAGGCTCTTTGGGCTAGAGCATTACTCTGAAAGCCTGATTAGAGCTAGTGGCTAGTTGTTACTGTCAGTCTGTCACTCATACAATCCACCCCCCCCCCCCCCCCGTTCCACCCTCCCTCCCTTCTCCTCCCACCATCCCCCCATCCTCAGTGCTGTGGCAGTGTCAGCCAGCAAGCTGCTGGTTTGTCATGTCATAGACAAGTTAGTGTTGCAGCGCCAGATGGCAGCTCTGTGTGTGTGTGTGTGTGTGCGCGCATGTGCGTGTCTCTCTTTCTCTCTGGGGGTGTAAACAGCAGCTAATGTACACTGACAGCTCCTCATGACTGCTCTCTTCCAGCCTGCTGAGCTGCACAGCAGTACTACACAGACAGAGACAGGGAGATGAAGGAATAGGAGGAGGAAGCCAAAAAAGCTTCAAACTGAAAACTTAAGCACCTTTGCTGTTTGTTTAACAGGAATTAAATTAGTTGATGTAGTATGACTGAGGTCCCTCCCAAACCCAGCAGGGAGAGGAGATGAAACTCTGTTTTTGTACATGGTAACATGTCTTTTAACCTGCGTGATATTTCTCACCCTGTCTGTTCTCCTCATGCAGAGGGTACTCCCAAGACATCAGCAAGCTGCAGCCCCGCTCCAGAGTCCCCGCTCAGTTCAGCTGAGGAGTCTATCAACGGCCTCACAGGGGATCCACTCGCTTCACAGTCCTCCAGTCTCAAACCTGCGTCTGAGGATCCCTCAGGTGGGGAGTCTCAGCCCGGCACCCCACTGCCTGTTCCTGGTCATTCGGGTCTCAGCATCCAGGAAATGGTTGCAATGTCTCCAGAGCTCGATACTTACGCCATCACCAAGAAGGTTAAGGAGGTGCTGACTGATAATAACCTTGGTAAGAAACATGGGAGGTGCAGTCTGGGTGGTTTAGTTGCTCTTTTTTCTTTCCCCTTCCCTCCCCAATGATGAATTATTCAGCTTTTGAATCAGTTTTCTGAAACGACCGTCACATTTCCCCCCCCCCCCCCCTCTCTCTCTCTCTCTCTCTCTCGCCCTAACCAGGCCAGCGTCTGTTTGGGGAGACTATCCTGGGTCTGACTCAGGGTTCTGTCTCAGACCTGCTGGCCAGGCCCAAACCCTGGCACAAGCTCAGTCTCAAGGGCAGAGAGCCCTTCGTCCGCATGCAGCTCTGGCTCCAGGACCCACACAGTGTGGAGAAACTCATGGACATGAAACGCCTGGAGAAGAAAGGTGTGTAGTAAAAGCTCGATGGCGACACATAAATGCACACTCCATGCCTAATGAACCAAAGACTGTGACAAAAAAACTTTCATGTTATCTGCTTTGGCATGCATTTATTTTATAAATACATTCACACACACACAAAAAAAAACACAAGAAGCAGCAGCCTTTGAATTACACATGCACATCTGCACACACAATATCCTTTGTGCAGGACAGCAGAGCATGTTGTGCAGATCACAGTCATCTTGGTGTGATGTCAGTACCAATCAGGACTGCAGACATCACATACTGTATTAGATGTGACAGCTAGGGGACTGCCGGGGGCCTGCTTACTCACAGTCATCAGCACTCCTCTTCATCATCGTCATCATCATAATAATCACCAGTGTCTATAAGCTCGTATTTTTATCATTTGTTAGCCCATAGCCCTCTCTATTACTCCATCATTCTCTATTCCCTTCTGTTTGCATGATGCCTTTAGGAATCGTCAAAGCCACGAGGCCTCGCCCTCCTCGCTGCCTCACAGTGACCCCTGACTGCCCACTTGAAGCTCTCTCTGTGCAGATAGGATATGCGTATTTGAACCTGCCAGTAGGCAAACGCAGCCGGGATCAGATTACCCTCCTGATATCGCTGTCTACACACAAGGGCAAAAAACAAAACTGACCTTACGCCAGTGTGTTTGGGGTTGTGGACATGTGGGGTTGCTCTCCATTCAACTTCGTTTCAGATTATTGACCCCAAAAGTAATGCATCCACATAGCAATGGGGAATAGTCCTGGCCGACAGCAGAGCCCAGAGGAAAGACATGGACCTAGTCTAGAGCAACCATATTTGACCTCTCACCCTTGCGGTACAAGCCTGCGAGGCGGCACACAACTTTCAGAGTGGTCTAACCTTGCTCTGAGGGGTTTTTCCCCGCAACACTAATATATCTGGCAGCGTGTATTGGGGTTGAGAAAATGTCAACCTCATGCAAAGCTGCCATGAGCTGTTCATTTTCAGCTGCTGGTGCCCCGAGTGAATGGTGCTGCTTGTTTGCTTTAAAATGGAAGAGATGCTTTCATTGTTAGAGTTCCTGAGAAGGAGGATAGCACCACCTAGTGGCTGTTGAAGAGGATGGCTGGATTATTTATGTAGAATGGTGTCTGGTGCAGTATAGTTAATGCAAACATTTCCTGCTGGCATGCATTTGTCAGGCATGAAATATCCACTGTGACAGACTTCTGATGAGCAAGACCATCTGATTATCTTACAGTCTGTTTAGCACTGAAGTAGAGCTCAGGACAGTGTGTTTAATGCTGATTACAAATACAGAAATCTCTTGTTTAAAAATGCCAGTGCAATTGGAAAAAATTCCAAAACAGTTTAAACAATATAAAACAGTACAGGCCTGCAGCTTACCATTATTTTCACTGATCATAAGTCTACCAATAATGTTTCTGACTAATTGTTTGGTTGTAAGATGTCAGAAGATTGTGAAGAAGGTCCATCAGTCCAATTTGACGCCTTCAAATATCTTGTGTTGTCTGGGAAACAGTCCCCAAACTCGAATATTTTCAACTTACTGTCATAGAAGAGAGACACAGAATCAAATATTCATGTTTGAGAATTTTGCTCGACTTTCAATTGACTAATCGAGTAGTCGACTACTTAACTAATAGTCTCGCTCACCAGACCTTTCTTAAGAAAAGAAAGGTCTGGCTGGGCCGACTCTCACTTTGAGATTGGAGAAAAAAACGCCCCGACTGCTTGTACTTCTTTCAACCAATCACAGTCGTTCTGGGCGGTGCCACAGCAACGGTGCGCTTGCAAAAATATTGCCGGGGGGAAACAGGTTTTGGTGTAACACGGCAACAAAAATATCACCTACAGGACACGAACCATGGCAGAAAAATGGCTACATCCCCGCAAGATCAAACACCGCAAAAGTTAGTAAAGGACGTATTGAAAACGGTTGAAAACTGCTACACAACCGGAGGTGGTAGGGCGGGACTTCAGCGGGTGGCTCGTTCCGCCCAATGAGAGGCTGATCTCTGCAGCAAACTTCCGCCCACTCAGACTACTTAACTAATAGCTAACTGATAAATCTGTAGTCTAATCAGCTAATCCACAATAACAGTTTTGAACCGGGCGAGTTGTACTTCAAATTCCACGCTCATCAACAAAGATATCAGCCTCTATAAACAACAGCATGGTGTCGTGGAGATTTATAGACAACATCCCCAATCTGTTGCAGATATGTTTTTATTGATATTCCTAATATTTGTTCATCACATCAGTGTATTTTCTGAGGTACTGACTTTCCCCTCTTGTTTTTGTGTCACTGCTCAGCTTACATGAAGAGGCGGCTGAGCTCCTTGAGTGATGGCCATTCTGTGGACGTGGGTTTAGTGGGGCCAGATTACATCCAGGGCTCCCAGAGCCCTGGACAGCAGCACCTGAAGAAGCCCAGGGTGGTGCTGGGCCCCGAGGAGAAAGAGGCCCTGAAAAGGGCCTACCAGCAGAAGCCCTATCCCTCCCCCAAAACCATTGAGGAGCTGGCCTCCCAGCTCAACCTGAAGACCAGTACTGTCATCAACTGGTTCCATAATTACAGGTTAGCATCTGGGAAAGAGACACACACTTACTGACCCTTTAGCTTCTGGTGTTTGTATCACAGGCTGTTCTTCAGAGGGCGTTTGAGATAATTTCTTTCAGTCTTATTCCATTTCTATATAAAACAGTATTTTTGTAGCTTGTTGTGTTTGTTTTATTGAAATTAATTTGTAGGTTTGCAATTCATAAACCTTTCCTATGTAGAAGTGAATTTTCCAGGACGGTTTATTGTATTTGATTGTGTGTATTTGTGCAGTGGATCATGTTGTACTGTTAGATAAATGGACATTGTCTAAGGAAGAGCTTTAGGTACTGTCTTGTTCTCATAGAAAGACATCAGCACACTCATGCAGTATTTCGACATCAGTAAATTTACGATGCGTTACGTCTGACAAATTGAATTTCAGGATTTGAGTAGCGTGACTGACTTTGTATGTCTCTACCAGGTCACGTATCCGGCGAGAGCTCTTCATAGAGGAGATCCAGGCAGCTGGAGGGATGGGGCCTGGCAGTGAGGGGGGCTCCCCTTCCCTCCGCGGGTCCAAATCAGGAGAGGGGGACAGCTGTGACGGGACAGAATCTGAGGGCACAGTGGAGACACGCCAGGGACTGGGCCTTGGCTTGGAGGATCACAGAGGAGCATGCAAAGACGACATGGAGGTTGAGTCTGAGGCAGGGGGCTCTAATAACTCCCCTGACCAGCTAGACTGCACCACCTCAGGCTTAGCCGGGCCAGGCTCCAGCTGTGGACAGGGTGGACTGGGGCTCTTCAGCCTCACAGAGGCATCCTCCAGTGGCTCTGCCTCTAGTACTAACATCCCAGCCTCTGGCCCTGCCAGAAACCCCAGGGACAACAATCTGCGCAAGAAGAAAGCAGCCAATCTCAATAACATCATCCACAGGCTGGAGAAGGCTGCCAGCAAAGAGGATCCCTCAGAGTGGGAGTTCTAGCTCCCCCTGACCATCCTTCATCCCTCTTGTCTCATAACCTCACGACCTCTAACCTTGGACCCCTCCTGCTCTGTTCCAGTTGGAGAGTGGACACAGCCAAAGTCAAGCTCAGCAGCCATTTTTATTACATAGAAGCTTTCCGAAAAGAGGAAAGAAACAAAGAGTGGTTGGCAAAACCCTTAAAAAGAAGATTTACTAAATACCTAGAAGAACAAAATAAGAGAACTTGCGTGTCTCTCCGTTTTTTTTAAACTGAGTTTTGTTTTTGTACTGAGAAAAGCACTTAGCCGTCCTGCTGGCCTCCGGCCCTGCTGTACCTCCCCCTATCACCAGCCACTGGTGCACCAGACTGGTTAGTCCTGAGCTGGGGTCTGACCCACAGCTGGGGTTGAAACCTGGACTCAGTAACACAGGCAAGGCCTGACACAGCAGCTGTCACAGTGATAGACACTGATAGATGATAGATAGAGACAGGAACTCTCTTACAAGAACTCTCACTTTCTTAAAGGAGATTTTTTCCGCTCTTCTTCTCACCTCCCAAGTGTCCACAAACCTCCCCTCACTCAGTGAGACGCCTCATTTTTCACACTGTAGAGTGACTGTTACAAACCCTTTGCCTTTTTCACTCACTGCGTGTGTGTGTGCGTGTTTGTATGTTAGGGGTTGTGTCAGTGTGCACCTGTTTGTGTGTGTATACACGCCCAAAAATGGTGTGTACGTGTGTGTGTTCTCTTCTCAATGGCAGCATGTTTTCTTTTTTATCTCACTCCTACACTCTTAAGAGGGTAGTGGAAGGCCTGCCGGCTGAGCTGCCATGGTTACTGATGTTAAGAGAGATGAACTTTGACCTGTTGTGTCCCATATCCTATCCTGCTGACAGCCATGTGATGGCCAGAAGGATCTCTAATTCCTCACAAACACGCACTCATCTGAAGAGGAAGGATGGAAGGAACCCTCTTTTTGCCTCCTTAAACCCTTCTTTTAAGGATGAAGGATGATCTCTTTTTTTGATATTGCAATTTGGTTGCCAATAAGAGATTGCACAGTCTATTGACTCTAAAGAGTACAAAATAGGGAATTTTAGGAAGCATTTTTGATTAGTACAAAGTTAAAACAGAAAATAAGAGAATAACAAGTTACTGTTTTTAAAAAAAAAAAAAATCTGAATTAGAGTGGAATAATGTTGCGTTGTTGAAATACGATACAATGAATTCACGTAGTACTGTAGCTGTCTGACATGGTGATACTATACGTGTCTCTTGTTGTTTTAGGTTGTGCACGTCACAGCTTTTGCACCCAGCACTGGACCTGCTGGGTGTGTGTGTGTCTGCACCACCAACAAATTTTCTCTGTTCACAAACACACATCTTTTTATAGGCCAAATCAGGAAGAGTGTGTGTGTGTGTGTGTATGTTTGTCTGTGTGTGTGTGTATGTGTGTGCGTGTGTCTTGTGTGCATTTGTATTTGCCTGCATGTAAGTCAGGGTCGAGGTCAATTCACTCAGAGTCAAATTTAAGAAGTTGATTATCAATAATGAAAATCTTGACTGAAAAAAAAAGGGTTTTAGCAAATAAATCGCAACGTAGAGTACTGGATAAATTTGTACTTTGTGTTGCGGTCAAAGTGAATTCACCCCAACCCTGGTATGAGTAGTTACCACTCTCCTCCAGTCTATCCTGTATCCAGGGATGTTTTGCATTGAATTCTACTGTATACACTACAAATTATAAGGCATATCACCTCCTCCCTGTCCCACACAAGCCCTCAGTGCCTGTCAGCCTACTGCCTCCCCTTTGTGTGTGTGTGTGTATGTGGGTGTGGGTGTGGGTGTGTGCGTGCGTGGGTGCATGTACACACATGCCTGTCAATACATGCGTGTGCACAAGTGTGTGCGATTGAGGAGTGTTCAGTGTTTCCAATGAGTGGGGTCATATTTCGTATCTACTTGCACACACTACTAGTGCACAACTGACACCCTTCTTTAAGCTGTTTGATGCGTTACCATTACATTAATCTTCTCACAAAGTAGTGTAATACTATGATTTACTGTAGCTTGGTTTTATTGCTATTTTGCATTTATAGTTTGGTTTTTATTCTGCTTATTTATAGGTGCTGTATTTTTCATTTAATGTCTTATCATTTGAGTTGTCTATTTTTTAAGGGATTATACTGTTCCTGAGGGCAAGTAACATTTTTATTAGACGTATAGACTGCCGGCAGTATTGGTTAATATTTACAAAGATGTACTAGTTCTCATTTGTTTGTATATTCATGAATCCTAAAGTTTAGTGTCATTTCAATAGCTTTGAAATAATGTGTTTGCTACAGTTCATGCTCCCGTAAGCATTAAGCTTTCACCACAACAGTTATGCTCTTAAATTGCTAGCTAGAGAATCAAAGGACATATCAAGATCAGTGAATATATGATAGCATATCTCTTTTCCTGTTTTCTATCCTCCGATTTTGTTTTTATTTTCGACTGTTTCTTGGGCAAGCCCAACACTAACGCTCGGCAGGGCATGCAGCTTTCTTTAGATAGAGGTCGCCCACTCGTTAATCACGTTAACATAACTTACAGGTCCAAATGTATACTCTTTGTCAAATAGGTCAAATGAAATTACCTAAACTTGAGAACACAAGTTAACTTGAAAGAGGTCATATCTGCCAAATTGAGATTAGAGAAGTGTACCAGCGAGCAGGGGTGCTACGCCAGATTGATCGCCAGCCTATGATTATGCAGAATTTCTATTGCAGTCCGTAACAAAGCACTTATTAGGATCTTTTTTGAAGACTTAACTTGGGACAGGGTCTGTAAACACTACAGCAGAGTACGATCCCAGGATCCTGGGAAATGTATGCCTTTTTAAAAAAAAAAAAAAAAAAGTGGGTGTGAACCAAGCACAGACTCTTCTCCGCATCCTAACACTAAAATTTAAACATACGATAGCTATACCCATGTTTTCTACATGATAAACTGTATTCTTCTGATACAGTAGCCCCTTGTTTCAAACTACAGATAACTGTGTGACAGAAAGGGCCGTTGTCCTGTACAGTTGTAGATACTATGAGTAAACACCTGTTTTGGTTTCTATCCAAAATATCCTCAGTCCATCCTCAAGCCTCCCCCTTTCCCTAAATGTACATCCAGATATATTGGCAGCCTGTCAAAAGATACTGATAACCTCATTGCACTGCATTACGATGCATTAGTTAAAATTGGATTTTCTAGTGTATCTAATAATTGTAAAATTCCTCAAACATTGGCGCTTCCTGTGGACGACTGATGTGAAACATCCGTCTTCTGCAGAATACTGAAGGCGTACTGCCTTCTGTTGGACTGCTTGGACTGGACAACCACAGTAATGGTGATGAATAGCTACTGTAAAGTATATAAGCACTTAACCCATTTGCCATTTTATAGCCAGATCCATCAACTCACCGAAACCCACGTGAGATCATCAGATTTGTGCCTTTAACTGCCAAGCAGGGCACCAAACTAGTGATGTCATTAGATGTAGAGGATTTCGCCTGATTTGTTCAGAATATATCCCGCATCTCGACCCAGATTAATTTCTCATACACTTCATATTGGTACTTAAAAGTTTCCTCAGCTCTCCGGAGAGGGTTGTATATAATTCCTGGAGTGCAGTGAAAAGGAGTAAAAGGAGGAAAAAAACCGAGCTTGTGTATTCTCATGACTGACCCGCAGACTCGCGGTCTTATTTCAGACGGTTGTTTTCCCACAATGCATTTCTTACGTTGTACATAACCTTACCTAGCAGCAAAAAGGCCAGAGCATTGAATGAAGGAGGAAGCATGCAGAAACAGCGTACACTGTAATAACACTGAATTTATTCATAGGGCATTTTGTATTTTTCTGTTTGTGTCAGGTTTGCTGTGACATTAATAATGGCACTACAGGTATTGATAATGACGTGTGCCAATTCTAATGGTTATTTGGAAAAGAGACGTGTAAATACGGTCGATCAAGTAGCTATTGATTCACTATTGTCACAGTATGCTTTTGTTTGAAGGCAGGAGGCGAGAAGGGACGATTCAGGACTTTTCCATGATCCACAGATATTTTTCTACAAATTTAAATCAGATGATTCTATACACTGTTGAATAACATTGTAAAGGTGTAACAGATGCTGTATATCATATCATGTTTTCTGAAGTCGTAAAGCTTTACTGTATGATCTGTTGAAGTAGTGGTTATTCATTTGACATATTAGTTGTAATGGAAGCCCGAACAGCAGCACTGGTCACCATATTCAGGAAAAAAAAAAAAAGAAAGAAAGAAAGAAAGAAAAACCTCAGATGTTTTTTGTAATACTTTTAGAATATATCTTATGAAGTGGGTTTTGTAAGGAAACACTTTCCGAATCAGTGGTGCTGTATGCATAGCACACTCAGTAATACATACACACATAATACAGCACAATACACTCATCCTTTAAACCCCCCTCCACTTTTCTTGCGTGCTATTTTTGTTTTTGTTTTATTTTTTTTGTTTTTTCGCTGACCTCTCACATTGGCTTCAGCTAATTTTTAAGTCTTAAAACCATTTCTTCTTATATCTTCAGTTATTTCACGCTTAACTGTACAATTTCTAACGCCCAGAGATCAACTCTGGAGCGATGAACATTTCAGCGAACACTCGCAAGACTTAAAAAAAAGAAGAAAAAAAGAAGAGGAAGCAAAAAGCCAAATAGTGAAGTAGTTGTCCACCTCTGTTGAAAGGTTGCTGACAGTTTTCTGAATGTTGCTACCTTGTGTCGTCGCTTCAGTTTCACCCATAGCTTATACACCACAGTGTAGTCTGACAACCAAATGACCTGGGGAGATCTTCACCCCCCCTCCTTTTGGAAAGCTTTAAGATGCTTGTTGAGGCTTTAGCGAGTTCAGAGTGTTTTTTTTTTTTGTTTGTTTGTTTTTTTTAGATGATTATTTTTTTTCCAACCTTGTCATCAACAACGTGGAAGTAATAATTCTCATAACTTCTCCCACTGCTTATTTTGTGAGTGTGTGTGCGCGTACATGTGTGTTGTAGTACAAAAGGCTGCATGACTGTAAAGGGATGGTTAAGATGTTTTTTGAAAGTTGTTTCCCTCGCACTTCTGTCACTCCTGAGATGCTTTTTTCTCCTTTCGGGGTCTCCCTCCCTTTCGTTTTTCCTCATGTATCATTGTTTCTTTATCTTTCTATTTACTAAACGTATCATGTTGTTTGTTCTCAGCACTGTAAAACAGTCCCTTCTACAACATTGAAAAGCAATATCACTGTATGAAACGTTCACAATGTATTTGTTATGATTGACATTTGATTCATCATCATTATTATTCACATGCACCCTAGGTGTGATAATTGAAGTAAATCTCTTTTATACAAATACTAAAAGTGTGCTGTGGAAGTTTTTTTTCTTTGCCTTGTTGGATGGTACTGTGAAATAAGTATTCTCAGAGAAAGAGATCAGGGTAGACTCAGAGTAGAGGGGTTTCAGTCATGTTGTGGATATTGGACTGCTTCTGCCATTTACATCCTTCACAGGTGAGATGTTTTGGTAACTACAAATAAAAGCTGAAGCCAAACAAGAAACCTGACTAAGAAATAATCTACACATTGTCTCTCATCTTTCCTCTCTGTGCTCAACAGGCCGTTATGCGGAGCTGCAGGTGGAGTTTGCGGCTGCAGTGCGGACCAGTGCGGAGCAGAAGGAGCTCATTCTGAAGCTGGAGCACGACCTGAGCACCATCCAGGCCATGTCCTCACTGCCACGCCCTGACGCTGACGGGTCGGAGGTCAGCAACATGGAGAACATCCCGGAGCCGATCAAAGAGGCCTCTGCTATGTTTACTGGTATATATTTTTCCTCTCAACTGTAGTGCTGTTTACCAGTCTAGATTGCTTTGGTGTGAGTTGCTGAGTGTTGGAGATATCAGCCGTAGAGATGTCTGCCTTCTCTTGAATATAATGGAACTAGATGGCACTCAGCTTGTGGTGCTCAAAGTGCCAAAAAATACATTTGAAGAACTCAACAGCAATGTCTCTTTCCAGAAATCATGACCTGGTTACTCAAGATAATCCACAGACCTTGTTGTGAGCAGTTTCATGTAGGAACTATTTTCTCTCTACCGAACTACAGCCACCAACTGTATCACCTTGCAGAAGGAAGTGTGCATCTGCTCATGGACTAAAGGCTTGTGACAGCGTGAGATGTAAACATTAATGGCGTCCTCCTCTGCTGAGCTGTATCGTTAGCTAGCTCAGTGGTGCTACGTGAGCTAGCAATAGATGCACTCTTTCGTTTGCACAGTGATACTCATACAAACTGCGCCTGCTAACCGTATCACTGCGCAGAAGAACGACTGCATCTACTGCTAGCTCACCTAGCACCACTGAGCTAGCTATTGTTAAAGCTCAGCTAAGAAGGACACCATTAATATTTACATCTTAAAGTGCTGTCACAAGTACATGCCTCTCATCCATGAGTAGATGCACTCTTCCTTCTGTTCTGTTACACGGTTGGTGGCTGTAGCTCCAAAGAAATAAAATACTTCCTACATGAAACTGTTCACAACAAGTTCTGTGGGTTATCTTCAGCAGCCAGGTCATGATTTCTGGAAAGAGACACTGCTGTTGAATTTTTCAAAATTATTTTTCTGCAAACCATGTGCCATCCAGTTCCATTATACTCAAGAAAAGGCAGACATCTCTACAGCTGTTGTCCACAAACCACCACAACCTATTTGTCCTGCCTGTAAATCTACTGTCAGTCCTCACAGGCTGAACAGTGAAGAGACTGAAGTCTGACTTGCAGACAGCAGAACTTCTGTAATTGAAATGAGGTGAACCTGCTGAGCTGACGCTCTGCAGGAGGTGTGTCTGTTTAAATACTGCAAACTAGACTGATTAGAGCGATTAAGCGTTTGTTTCCTTTCATGTGACATTCGAGACACAGACCAGTTTAGAGATGTTTGCTAAAGTGAGACTGACACAGCCTGTCTGCAAATGAAACACATATTAGCATCAAAGTTAACCACAGAATATAGTTCAGTTTACCTGTTTTCAAATTATTGTTGATCATTAAACATGGCCACTTTTGCATGTTAACAGAGGAGGTGAATTCTGGCGTTTTAAGTTTATTTTTATCTGTGTGAACTCCAGGTTCAGGCGTGAGCCCCCATCCTGAGCTTCCTCAGGGCCAGATGGACTCTCTGCTCTCCATCATCTCCAGCCAAAGGGAGAGGTTTCGCTCCCGCAATCAGGAGCTGGAAGCTGTGAGTCACGATCCCTCTCACACACACACACACACACACACACACACACACACACACACACACACACACACACATCCTGTATTCCTGTGTGTCTTTTTCTGGGAGAACTAATTTCTCATCTATTTGTTTTCGCTGTCCCCTGCAGGAGAATCGCTCCATGCAGCAGACCATGCAGGCGCTGCAGAATGAACTGGACAGCCTGAGAGCAGACAACATCAAACTCTACGAGAAAATCAAATTCCTGCAGAGCTACCCTGGCAGAGTGCGTCAGTATGCGTGTGTGTGTGCATGAAGGAATGTGCTCTTCATGGGTGGCAATCTTGTTTCTGATGTGTTGTTGATTTGATGGAATCTGGACTTTAAAATAGTTTGCAGGAAATTTCAGATCTGTGTGTTTTCTCTGCGCTGTAGGCCGGAGGAAGTGACGATACCGTGATGCGCTACTCCTCCCAGTACGAGGAGAGACTGGACCCGTTTGCCTCCTTCAGCAAGAGGGTACAAGAGACACACCTTCAATACACACACACAAATGAAATTCTTGTTTTAAACATTCGACCTCCTGCCATCTCTCTGTCAGTTTTATTGTTTACTGTCGTAGTTTCTTACTGTGATAACTGACAACTGACCAAACATGGATGACAGGGCATCATGTTTCCAGCACAGCTACCACAGAGCTTCATCAAGTGTCATCCCCACACAACAGCAGTCATCTAGAAAACATTTATGGATGATAGGAATAAGACACCAGTTTAGCCAACATGTAAGGGACTCTGTGCCCCAAAACCTGCCGGTGAGTTTGAAAGGCATGTTTGTTAATGACACAATTTATCATTACTAGAAATGGTGAAGACTGAAATTTCTGACGGTCATTGAACATGCCGTGTGCAATGAACGCTTACATCAGGAAACATGACATGATGATTTTATTGCTGTCACTGATGATGATGAGATACAAGTAGCAAACCTCATTTTTTGGGTTTGTTGAAAGTCATTCTGGGAAATGTAGGACAATTAATGGAAACGACACCTCTTTACTCAGAATAATTTACTGAAGCAACTGAACACCACAGATTGGCAGTGTGTAAAATGTATTAGTGTATTAAAAGTGTATTAGATTTTGATAGCACTTGTGTGTTACCAAAACATGGTCTGCACGTATTCACACTTTCAAAAGACAGTGTTTTTTTGTTTTTTGTTGTTTTTGTTGAAGCCAACTACTCTGTGTTTACAGGAGCGCCAGCGCCGATATTTGAGCCTCAGCCCCTGGGATAAAGCAACTCTGAGCCTGGTAAGCCTCAAACACACACACACACACACACACACACACACACTGTATGTGTTTGGTGCTTGACTTATCCTCCTGTCTTTGTGTCTTTCAGGGTCGTGTGATTCTCTCCAACAAGATGGCCAGAACTGTTGCTTTCTTCTACACCCTGTTCCTGCATTGTCTGGTCTTCCTGGTCGGTTTCCTTTCAACCCCTGAGGAGCTTCTGATACGACATTGCAGTTTTTTTTATTGCAAACAAACATCGGTTAATACTGAAGCTACTTTTTCTACACTCTGTATTGCCAACAATTAGTTAATCTCACCTTAAACACTCACTCAAATCACCAAAACACATCATACATGTCTCAAAATAAGCTTTTTCGACCATAAGACTGGAAACAGTGCTCACTCAGAAGGCTCCTTTCACTCCTTTGTCCTCCATGAATTCGGCCCTTCCCTGCCACTCTTCTGTCCCCACCAACGTGTCTTCTTTGCTCTATGTTTCCAAACAAAATAATTCTGAAGCTGTGCCCTTTTGTCTGTCTCGTAACAAGACAAAACAGGACACCTGGTAGGCTTTTAGCTGAAATTGCAATCACACGTTTGGAATGATTATTATTTCATTTTATTGTAAACACTATGTGTTTCAATATGATTATAGAATTTTGCCGTGATTGTATTTTAAATTTGTTTTGAAGACGTTTTAAAGACAGTGTGTTAGCATTTGAAAAATATGCTGCAAATATATAGTGTTTTGCAGGTGGTTGAGTATGCCTGAGAACATAGTTTTTGGATTTTGGAAAATGTGGGCATTGAATATATTTTTTGTGAAAGCAAATTAAGAGTTTTGCCCACATGGACTTTTGTTTCGCTTTCTATGTGACTCGACCTGTATTTGACACTGTGGCTTCAGTTTTGACCGATGCATGTTAGCAATAAAACAAACTAATGTCTCTCTGTCATCGGCTTCAGTCAAACACATCTTAACTGGTCACTGTGTTTTGTTTCCAGGTGCTGTACAAGACCGCCTGGAGTGAGAGCATCGGCAGAGACTGCACTGCTTTCTGCGCCAAGAAGTGAGTTTGTTCTTCCCGCAGCTGAATCAGAAGCTTGAACATTTATGATTTAACACCATGTTTATTCACGTTTTCAATTTTCTTAATCTCTCTTTTTCTCCTTCAGGTACTCTGACCACCTCCACCGTTTCCATGAGAACGACCAAAACCTCTAAGCTAGTTCAACATTCAGCGGCATGCATGTCCTGATAAAAGTTTACCTGATAATGCACCTCATGAAGGAGCTTTACTTTTGTTCTTGCAGTAGCCAAAATCACCACTAGGAGGCAGTTTAGGGCTGCGAACTGTAAATCAAAGGGTGGATCGATTCCTAAACAGGTTCTTATTGTTTTCTTTTCCTGATTCTTGATCTTAAATAAGTTAATTAATATTAAAGTCTAGCAAAAGTATAACTTAAGGTTCCCTCTTAGACTTTGAACATGATACTGACAGCCAATCATTAACTGTACATGTGATCTGTGCTGCTGCAGCACACATTTAATGAAGTTTAGATTCTGTTTATCCTCCTGTACTGAGGGGAACATGATACTCGGGTGTTGTTTTTGTTTTCTGGGTTTAGCTGGAATTTAAATATCTAGACAACTTAATCAATAAAGACAAAGTTAATATAAGAATGTAGGTGATAGGGTTAACATTATAATTTATGTTTGATTGGCGAGTGTACTGTAAAAGGTG
Source organism: Epinephelus moara (assembly GCF_006386435.1). NCBI lineage: Eukaryota > Metazoa > Chordata > Actinopteri > Perciformes > Serranidae > Epinephelus > Epinephelus moara. The sequence goes on from NC_065507.1 coordinate 22,867,020, forward strand.
GGTTATTAAGGAGGTGGTGTTAATTTTAAGATGTTGTGGTGGTTGGACAATACATACAGTAGTTATAAGTTTACTTTTCATTCCTTCCCTACTTGAGTACGATTAATGTGATTGATTAATTGGTGAGTTCAGCTTTTAATGACTTGTGTCTTTGGCGCAGAAATCCCCTCATTGCTGTTATCCGCTATTAAGAGATGATTTGCTCCTCGCATTATAGATGAGGGGCTGCAGCAGTGATACACTAATGGTTACTGAGTCTGTCGTCCTACTATTCTTCTCCAGGATAGATGACTGTGCATGTTTACCTGCTTTCTTCTTTTTTTTCCTGGCACGGGTTGCAGATATATTCCAAATAAAGACTATGCAGTAATTTTTCTTGTATCCTTTTTAATTGAAATGTTGTTGGTTTGAGATGTGTGTCGTAGTGAAGGTAGCCTTACACGTTTAGGCTCATGTTGGGTTTACAGTCCCAATAAGGATGCACTTTGGAGCAAGTTTTTTTTATTTGCCGTTTTAAGAACAAGTTTCATGGCATTAAATGTTTTTCTCATTGTTAACCAATCCCATGAAAAGACCAAAAGCAAGAATGAGTTCATCCTACTGACACATGTTGTCTGTGTAGCCCAAACATGATGCTGCTGATCACTCTGTGCCACCGAGCCAGAGGTGCTCAAATTTCTGGTCTTATGAGCCGGAGAGGTGGGGGGCAACTGTCTGCCTTTTATTCTGAAAAGATATTCTACTTTCGAATCATGCTCAATCACCGTACACTCAGGCCCGCCCACAGAAATGGCTGTGCACCTATAAGAGAATGTTTTTTTCCTCAGCTTCAAAAACCATTTTCAGTAGGGAGGGGTTTCACCATTTTATTCTTCACCACAAAACTTGCTACAGTTGACTAAAGTAACAATAAATACAATGTGTATTTTTTGTTAATTTAACTCTTAATAGTGAATGTTTTGGTTCAAATTGGGTTATCACTGCTTATATTTAAGATGAACATGATCATTTCTGGCTTCCATGGGCCCCCCTTTGCCCTTTTTACTCCCTTATGGGCGGCCCTACGTGCACCACTCTCAAATAAAAATGTTGAGCCATATTTTTTCAACCTTTTGCATCAGTGCCATATTATCACAAGAAATGATAATTTAGTTATTATTGCAGACTCTTCCTTCAGAGAGGGGGCCACAGGGGAGTCCATCCACAGTATTAAGGGGTCACTGGCCCCTGTTGCCCTTCCAAAAATTTGTCACAGGAACTGACAAGCCATTTTTCATAACCTGCAACAGCAAAGGACAGAGGGTGTGTCTTTTCTTTCCCTTCCTATATAAAGCCTACTTGTTTGTGTCTGCAGAGAGGCAAAGGCATCGGTTTCATTTCAACATTGGGGCAGGGACACACACATATGAAGAATGGGGTTTTTGAGGTGAAAGACTTAATTTACTGCATTCAGGTGAATTTTTCTGGCACCAATTTGTGCCTTTTCTGCATTAATATATGGTGGAAATGTCTTTATTTTGTCAAAATAAAAGTCCTCTTCTACTTTAATGTTTTTATTCAGGACGGGGGCAAAACATATGCACGTTCTAAATATTAAAGTGAGACATGTCCCCTGCATCCCTTCTTACATCTCTGCCTGTGCAGAGAGGAAGTCAGAGGGGTTCACCTCGGACAGACAGGAGGTGGGATACTCAGCCCGGGATGCTAAAGCACATTCAAGTACCTGATGCTCTGGTCTGCGTTATTGATAAGGCAGACAGGATGATGGGAGACATCTTGTCAGAAAACATCTTTGCGGCCTGGTACCAGGTCAGGTTATTTAAAATCACTGTTAAAACCACATCAATGAGGCACACTGTTGAACTGGGTTGACAATGTCTTTCATTAGGATGAATGTGGGCACTGTAGTTTATCAAGTCAGTCCCAAATACACCGTCCTGCTGCTGGAAATACTCACTGGAGCACAGCTGACATTGGTTCCCAATAAATGCACTATTTACTATTGTCTGAGTAACGTTTGATAATGAACTACAGCGCCTGGTTTTGTTTTGTTTTCAAGGAAATCACTTAATCTCGTTATAGAATTTAAGTATAGTATATTCAAATGTTTGTCTTCACTAGGAATGAATGGTCTGTGGACACCAAATAGTGATATTACAATGGTCTCTTTTACAAAAGTGATGATGGTGAAGAGACAAATGTGGGCTGATAGTGAGCGCTCAGCGGGGGAAGGTCTATTTAACAGCTGAACCAAGAGGAAGAGAGGGGGAAGCGCCTGAAACACACACACACACACACACAGAGGGAATAAATGTGCTGATCGGTGATTCGAGCCTCAGCGCTGATAGCTGCCTGCGTCTGAGTATGACTGAATTAGACTGCATTTTTCATGAGAGGCCTCCTCTTAAAGAGCACCTCAGCTCACAGCCATTAAAGACTAACGAGACTGGCAGACCACACATACACCCACTTCCTCCTCCTCCTCCTCTTCTTCACCCCCTTTTTGCTTATCAGTCACAGCAGACTCTGAGCTATCTCAGCACAATTACAGCCTCATTCTCCCCTCCGCAGCTCCATCCACCTTTAACCCCAAACCTTGGATACACATACCTTTTTTACTTCCCCTCTCCTCCCGCTGGTCTCCATCTCTCCTTGCTCCTCGTCTCTTGCCATCGACAGCTCCATAAATATTAACAGCCTTCATCTGTGGAATAACAAAAGTCTTAAGTAAGCCTAATGGCCTGAGGTTATTTTTACTGCAGTGGACGGGGTCACTTCACGTGGACTGATCTCTGGTCTAAGAGCCTCCCTTAATGACAGCACACTGATGGGTCAGCAGTTTAATTTCTGCCCTGTCATGTTTATTTTGAGACCGTTCCAACGAGCAAATGTCGCAAGGCAGTGAGTGAAACTAACTGTTAGGTGGGAGCACAAAGGAGAAGATAATAATGGATTGTTTCATCTTTATGTCATGGTGGAGTTTTCATTTCCATTATGGGTTCAGCAGAGGGCAGTAAAGTTATGCTTTATTATGAATATGAATTATTTATCTGACTCTTCTGACTGTTGGTCCCTTTGGTCTGCGTCTGCTCGCAGCTTCTTCCTGCATCGCCTCAATCGTTTTCTCCATTGTGTTTATTTGATGACATATAGCAGATAACATACCCTACTTCCCTTTAACACTCTTAAAGGGACAGTTCAACAAAATCAGAAATATATATTTATCCTCTCACCTGTTGTGCTGTTGATCAGTCTAGATTTTTGTGGCGTGAGTTGCCAAGTGTTGGAGATATCAGCAGTAGAGATGTCTGCCTTCTCTCAAATATAATGGGACTAGATGACACTCAGCTTGTGGTGCTCAAAGCGCCAAAAAAAGATATACTTGACAAACTCAACAGCAATGTCTCTTTCCAGAAATCATGACCTGGTTACTCAAGATAATCCACAGACCTTGTTGTGAGCAGTTTCATGTAGGAACTATTTTCTTTCGACTGAACTATAGGCTACTCTCCAACGGTATCACCGCACAAAAGGAAACATGCATCTACTCATGGATGAGATTTAGTTACTCGTGATAGCCATAGATAATTTTCAGTGCGTCCTCCTCGGCTGGGCTGTAACGTTAGCTAGCTCAGTAGTGCTAGGTGAGCTAGCAGTAGATGCACTCTAGTTCCCACATGAAATTGCTCACAACATAGTCTGTGGATTATCTTAACCAGGTCATGATTTCTGTTTCTAGACACTTTGAGCACCACAAGCCGAGTGCCATCTAGTTCCATTATATTCAACAGAAAGCAGACATCTCTACAGCCGATATCTCCAACACTCGACACCTCACACCAAAACAATCTAGACTGATAAATAGCACTATGGGTGAGAGGAAAAATGTGTAATTTTGATCTGAGGCTGAACTGTCCCTTTAACGTGACATACATGTAAATGTAATATTCATTGTCTTCCTCCAGCATCAGCTGTGAATCCACTGACCCCACTGATGGCTTTAGATGGACGCAATGAGCTTTTTTGAGCTGCAACCAACAATATTGTTTTTGAGTAATTGATTTATTGTTTCATCTGTGTGATGAAAGCATGTAGCTCCCAACCCAGGACATTAAGGTCATGTCTTTTATAATATTTCTGGCATTTTAATCACAGGAAGAGGAGTTTATATTTTACATTTACACGTCAGGTTTTCTTAAGGTGATGGTGGTGATGGAATGTTTTCAGGCAGAAACTAAGAAATAAATATGAAGAGGTTTACTACTCTCCAGCAGAATTAAATGTTTAAATTTAAGTTATTTCCAAAAAAACTAAGATGAGAGGGCAGTGGGGTTGTGACAAGAGGGAATACAGTGTTCTCAGTAGCAGGTAGGCAACAGATTGTTCCGCAAACAGGATGTTGGCTAACACATCAGAGAAATACTAAACCACCCAGCAACTGTATTTTGTTCAGGTATTGTTTATGTAACAATATGATAGCTAGAAATGTTTTATATCATCCATAGCATCCCTTGCTTCCCTCCCGTGCAGACAGTGTTTTAAACAATATCATGATTTAGACTATAATAGGAAAATACAATATAGCAGAACATTTAACTGAGCATTTAAGACAAGACACTACAGCTTTTAACTCATAGATATCACCATGAAACTTCCACAGCTGATTACTTACATTAAGATGAGTGTTTATGTATTACACGTTTTTTAAATTCTTTATCTAAATTTGCAAATGAGACATTGTCTAATTAAATATGCACTTTTTCTAAACATTTATAGATCAGAAATCTGAACCAAGATGCACAGAAATTTTCTTTCAAGTGGTCTGAAAGAAGACATGATATGGAAGTATATAGCTCAAAATCTCAAATTGACCAGTGCAATAATGAACTGTTTTCACCTGTAGTGTCTCACGATAAATTATTAAACAAAATGTGAACATCTGTAATTTTCTCTTAATAAAAGTTGAAGAGTCTTTGGTTTGTGACAGATCACAAAAATGTTGCATGGGGCATTGCTGGGGAAATTTGGACTCATGATGACCTCAGTAAAACCATCAGCTAACACCCCAAACACATTCAGTTTATATACCTAGAGGAGAGCGGTTTATATCGTGACATTAAGAAGCCTGGAACCCAATAAAGTTTGGTGTTCTTGCTTCATAAGTGACGATTATTATAGTGTCTGGAAGTCGACTGATCATGTCCTGAATGGCTGGCGATATTCATTTGCAGCAGTTTTCAGTGGAGCCTCCAGAGCTGCAGATCAGTCCTGCTGAGAGACGAGTTATGTAAACACTCCATACCAATCCTGCTGTAGCTTAGCAAGTAAGATTTTGTCTTTCTTCCTCCCAGACGTCCCTCCCATTCAGAGGCATCCTCTTCATTCATTTCTCTGTGGCTGTGAAAATCTCATTCACTGCATTCACAGAACCAACACACCATTCAGGATTTCTCTCCTTTGTGTCGCTAAGTAGCTCAGACCATAAACTGCAGAGGACTGTTGCATGGATACAAAGAGTGTGTGTGTGTGTGTGTGTGTGTGTGTGTGTGTATTGCACAGGGAGTTTGGCGCCTGTTTATGTGTTTGTGAGGTGTCATTCATTTTATTTTGGATAAATCGTTCAGTCATAATCTCCTTTGGAAATGTCTCTGTTCCCTTTCTTTCTTCCTCCCCTCTGTCTGCGTGCAGTCGATTTACCCCCCCTCTTCATCACCCCCCACCCTCCCCCCATGGGTGTTGCTATGGAAACAGGCCTCCTCTGTCAGGTGGCTCCATGCTGAATGCTCCCCTGCGCTCTGATTTGCTCTGACATCGTCTGGCTGAATCACTCGGCCACGTGATGCCGGATCAGCTAGTCCAGATGCTGAATATGGAGCTCTGTCTCTCTTACGACCCCCCACCTCTTAAAGGCCCCTCCCCTCACAGCCCTGCCTTCCTCTCACCTCATCTGAGGAAGGTGATGGGAAGTGACGGGTGGATTTAGATCATGGTTATTCACAGACAAAAGACTGCACAGTCATTGCAAAGAAAAATTCTAAACATACTCAAGTGATAAAATTCACAGCCTCAATTCTTAATAAATGTTTTGTTTGGGCTGAAAAAACAAACTTAGCATTGTTTATTTCAGCTTGATACTGAAGTGCTTTTCTTAATTTTATGAAAATTGCTTATAAATGACGCATTGCTTCTCTTTGGGGCCTCAGAAAGAGTAAACATTGTTTTTCTCTTTATCTGTGATGGGAGTTGACTTTTTATGCAGCACTACCCCTCACACATCCCACATAAGACAGTTTGTTCACAAGAGATCTGACAGGAAGTTGACTCCCCAGAATTATTATGGTTTTGTATTTTTCATTTTTTTTTTATTATTATTATTTTGTTTTTAATTTTTGTTTTCTATTCAGTTTAGTTTCAGCTGTGTCCAGAGAGGGTTTGCTCATTTCAGTTTAGATTTTATTGTTTAATATATTTTTTTGTTTTAGTTCAGTTTTTAGTTGCTTCCGTATTTTATTTTATTTTATTTTATTTTATTTTTTATTGTATGGGGATCATTTGTCAAAGATGAACATATGCACCAGTGCCTCCTCGTGTTTGTTGTGTTGATGAATTCGACCAAATTATCAAAGACTTACACTGAAGACATTTCCTGTATAGCTTTATTTCAATTTTCTTTTTTTCCTCCTAAGTGTAATTTTTATTTTTATTTCAGTTTAAGGAAATGTTTTTGTTTTTTTTCCCACACCACGTTTGAGCTTTTAGTTTAGGTTTTGCTAACTATAATAACCCTGCTCCAAATAAACTTCACCATCTTTACATTTTTCTTTTTCTCTTTTGTCTGTGAATGACTTTTTTGGCAAACAAAATGAATATAGGTTTATGACTTCTAAAACATTCAATATTTCCTTATTTGGTGTAAAAACAATACTTAATGGACATTTTGTCATCAAATGTCCAAGCTTAGTTAGTGGTAAAGCGAATGATTATTCTCTGCATGTTAGCTTTTAATAAATTCAGAGGAAAAGAAAGAGGGAAATATTTACATATTTTAGTAAAGGTAGCAATACAACAACTTACAGATACTCCATTACAATTAAAATCCTATATGACTATATTTTACATTTAAAGTTGTTTAGGATTTAGGTGGAAATATTGGCATTGTATAGTATTCATAAATATGTTTTCATTATGTAAGGCAGGTTTCTCTCTCATGTCTTACCTATAAACTAGTTACTAACTAGTAAGTATCAAAGGACTGTGGGTGAAGTAAGAGCACAGGGACAGCTTCTAAGTGTAACTTGATCCACCTTCACGTCTGAAAAAGAACATAGGACAATTGAACATCAACAACAATAATGGCATCTCACATCATATACATTTCACTCCATCAAACTTAATCATAACTCTCATTACCTGCACGTAAGGTGCATGATATTAAATAGTTCCAAATTTAACGGAAAGAGCAAAATAAAATATGTGAACAACATATGAATGTAGTTAACATTAAATTATGTAGATGCGAAATAATGAACAGAATCTACTGGATACTTCCTCATGAAAATAAATGTCATCTTACATTATTCCCTCTCTTCAGAGGAAATGTCCACATTTTAAAGTTTATAAAAAATAAAGCTTGTCTTACAATTTGTGTATAATCACCTGAAAATAAGAAGTGTCACATTTTTGTTGCCTTAGAATGAGCCGTTCATATCTACATACAGAGCGGGCCATCTCCCACGGAGTCCGCCATATTGTTCTACAGTAGCCCAGAATAGACAAACACAACAGCAAAATGTACTTCAGGTCTTAAAAGTAAAAGTATTCATTCTCCCCTGTGGGTGTAGTCTCGCTCACCAGACCTTTCTCAAGAAAAGAAAGGTCTGGCTGGGCCGACTCTCACTGTGAGATTGGAGAAAAAAACGCCCCGGCTGCTTGTACTTCTTTCAGCCAATCACAATCGTTCTGGGCGGTGCCACAGCAACGGTGCGCTTGCAAAAATATTGCCGGGGGGAAACAGGTTTTGGTGTAACACGCCCACAAAAATATCACCTACAGGACGCGAACCATGGCAGAAAAATGGCTACATCCCCGCAAGATCAAACACCGCAAAAGTTAGTAAAGGACGTGTTGAAAACGGTTGAAAACTGCTACACAACCGGAGGTGGTAGGGCGGGACTTCAGCGGGTGGCTCGTTCCGCCCAATGAGAGGCTGATCTCTGCAGCAAACTTCCGCCCACTCAGACTACTGTGGGTGTTATATGATGGTAGCTATACCTTATACTAAAGGGTTAATGTATAACATGCATTTTTATATTGTTGCTCATTGGAGCTGATTTTAATTACTTTATTAAATGCCGGGTTAATCTTTAACACGGTCTCATATTTTATAGGATGATCTTATTTGTTTGTTTGTAACATCTTGTGTGTTGAAGTAAAAAGAACTTTATTTCCCTCTGAAAACATAAAGTCATACAGTCTGAAAACTGTTTGGTACTGGAGTTAAATCTACTTTCCACCACTGCTCCATGTGTTTCCTGAAGCACCATAACATTTATTTCCAGCACATGACTGACTGACGTGCTTTCCTTCCTGTTGTTGTTTCCTCGTGTTGTTTACAGTGTCACTGATAGTGTGGTTTACTGTGCTATCTTGGGCTCGGCTCCAAGAGAGTGGCTCAGATGACATCATCGCACACATCGTGCATCATCTCCTGCCAGCTCAGCGGGAGCAACACAACCTCAGGTACAGGGTGACGCAGAAAACACACACACACACACACACACACACCGACGTTTCACCAGCAGGTCATCTAAGGATCGCTGATAATTTCTTGACACCTCAGTAGAAGTGGTTGCAAGTGAAAGTTGGTGTGACTCAGCTGGCAGACTGACACTTCTGACACTGTGTGATGAGATCTAACTGGGACTGAAACCAGTTAGTACCCCCAACACACACACACACACACACACACACACACACACACACACACACACACACACACACACATGAACAGGAGATGCATGACTTGTGTTTGTTAATCAGAGTACAGCTTGAGTACACACAGAGTGATGCCCCTGTTCAAAGAAGAACTCCATCTCCATCATGGTTTTCTGTTTTGTAAAATAGTACCAATCTACAACACATTACATACTTATAGAAAACTAATTTCACTATAAAAACTATGAAGTTAAATTAAAATTTTCATATTTTCTTTTGATGATTGCTGGGTAATATGTATGCTGATGTCCAATATCAAGTCCCTGTTTAATCATGAAACAAGAACAAATGATTTACAGCAGCTAGTGTAGGTGCAAAATCTCTCACTGTTGGTAAAATATATATGTACGCCTAAAACTGTGTGTGTGTGTGTGTGCTTCACAAAGGTAACTAAAGCGCATTAGGGCCTGTCATAATAGTGTGCACTGGGGCCCATTGTAACTACCTTTGGCCACTGCTGGTTGATTTCTAGGCCATTGCTGGTTGTTGTGTGCACTCACATTAGCTTACATTAGCATTAGCTGTAGGTAACACACACAATACATAAAGGATAGGAGATAGGATAAGCTGACACAGTAGACGCACAGTAGCGTGTCATAGACGTCAAAATCCACAGGACGATATCTGAAGAGTTAGGATGAACACTTCTAACACACCCATAAAACGAGTGTACCTCAAAGCCTGATGAACAGTTTGACACCGCTTCTGGAAAACATGTCGTCAAGATGGAAACTGTAGTGAAACGATGCACAACGTTCTCAGATTGAGCGTGTGCCTGATAATCCTTTACACACATTAATCTGTGACTCCACCGGGACTTCCTGGATTGTATTTTATTGGCTCACCGGTGTCTTAAACAACTTGCCGCCTGCTCTACGCTGCTTTAACGCAGTGACTGCAACAGTGGACGTGGGCATCCCTTATGCATCGTGGAAACATAGCCTCATGTCAGGAACATTTTGTTTTGTTTCCCTCTCTACATCACTGCACCTTTAAATTCTTTTTTTGTTCTTCCTCAGGCAGATAACTCCCCGTGTTTTCCATGAAGCGTCAGGTTACAGCATTTAAAAGCCTCCCATCAGTAATTCATGTGTGCAGGCTGTGTATTCACACATTTCTACAAATGCAGGGTGCAGCCGTGGTCTGTCCCATGTTGAATACTTCAGAGGTGAGCAGAGTTTTGTGTGTCCCTCAGTAGTGTGTCTTCCTGGTCAGGAGACAGTGACGGGCAGTTTCTTATTAAAGCCTGCTGACACATTGATCCTCAAACAGCCTCAGGAGGCCAATCTCCATCTGAACCACTTTAGATGCTTTCACAGGAAATCAGCTCAAAAGCATCTCTTTTTTCTCCCTTTTGTGTCCCAGCCTGTCTCACCTCGCTGAAGTCTAAATGAGGTGTATATTTGAACTCCTGATCGATGACGCCCACCGAGGAGGCCGTGCTGTTTGCGTGCAGTGTTAAGTTATGGGTTCCTGCTCCGCCATCGAACTGTACCATGTGTCTGCACGGAGGAAAAAATAAACAAGTTTCAGAAAACAGTGACCTTAAGTGGTGAGATGGGAGCAGTTGATGGTTGAACAAATGGATTTAGACGTGGAAGTAAAGGGACTAAAAAGCAGAGGTGATGTGAGAGAGAGACAGTGATGGGTTTGTGGATGACCAGGAGGTTGAAGCGGGCCCTGCCCCCCCCCCCCGAGGCTTCCGTTGATTCATCCTTCCGGCAGGAAGTGTGTGAGGATCAATAAGAAGCGAGGGTCTCTGGAGAGAGACACAGAGAGAGTGCCCTCGCCCAGCCCAGGTCTCTTTTTGTTTCATTAAGCAGCTCCTCGCTCATGTCTGGGTTTGAATAGACAATAATAAGCTTAAAGGTTTCTTTGGCCATCGTCACACTGATAATTAAAAACAACAACGGTGGCTCCTCCTCATGTGATCACTCTCTCACTAAATGGATTTACTATATGTTTATATTTGACAGTGAAACATATGTACAGCGGCACTCAATGTGATGTCCAGAGCACCATGGGTTAGGGTTGGGTTGTAAGGTTATGATTCATCATAAAGGTTAAAGGTGAAGTCAATGACTCTAATCCAACACACTTTTTGCAAAATTCAGCAAATATCTCCACTAGCTGTCTTTTCTGTGTGTGCACTGAAAAATAAATCCTGTGTTCATCCACAGTTCTGACTCTGTAAATGGGAAACAAACATGCGCCTAATTTCCACTGCAGAGTTCAGCTCAACTTGACTCACTTTTGGTTCCAGGTACTTTTCCCTATTTCATTTTCTTCTGTGAAAGTCCCACCTTCAACGCAGCATTCGCTCTTCTCTACCTTATGGTATCAGCTCATCAACCGAGGTGGTACCAAAGAAAGTACCAGGTACTATCCACAACTTTTGCTGATAACAGTTAAAAATAAGCGAGTCACGTTGAGTAGAGCCATGTTGTACCATGCAGTGGAAACAAGCGAAACAACACTGTTCCGGCCAACACACTCTCACTCCGACCTCGTCACATATTGACGTTTGGTCATGGACTGTCCACGTCCACATACGATGTGCAAGGTACCCTGGGTGTGTTGGTTGTTGACGTTCTGGGACACCGTGTCAAGTTCTGCGTGTTACAGGCATTGTCTTCTTTTAAAATACACTTCTGTTTTTACAGGAAATTTAACGTTTACATACAGTCTCTTTCAAAATAAACGCACTACCACTTCAACAACAAACACACGTGGTTAGGTTTAGGAAAAAAGAACAGGGTTTGGTTTTAGAATCTTGTGGGACACAAACACCGCCCTCTTGGGTGAAAGTCAGTGTTTGCTGGACCCATCTACCACCCCTACCGCATGCCCCAATTGAACGTTCCCCGCCTTAACTTTCGTCCTTGTCCTGCCACATTTCCCCCTGATGCTGCTGGGCGCCGTTAAACTATAACAGCAACTGACCACGACTCATGCCGATGTTAAAGGACGGCTTATTTCATTGGTTTCTGACGCCACAGGTCAATGCCCAAGCGCCAGATTTCGACAACTTCAGAGAGAGACTGGGCTCTTCCAGCCGATCAGCAACATGGAGTGTACCCGACAGGCAAAAGGCTACGGATGTAAAAAGAAAAAGGCAATGGGAACGAGAGGGATGGTAAAACTTGCACATGCTAACATGCTGAACTCCACACCGAATTTCAACAATCACTCTGTAGGATCTCTGACTCCACCTTTAACTCTTGATTACAGAATAGATACATAACACAGCAAACTTCTTCGGAGCTCTTTGGACCACGTTTATCAAACATTCATCATACTTCAGGTCTGAAAAGAAAAGGTTTGAGAATCCCTGAGCCGCTTCCTTCAGTATATTGGGCCTAAAACTGGCAACGTTTCTATCACATGCTCTCTTTTAATCATTTGTCTACTGCTAATCATTACACGGATCTGTTAGAGCTGCTTAAGAGTTTGCAAAACAACATCACAGTCTGCCAGCTCTGACTGAGGAGCAGATGCAGAGCGGCTGATTTTAGAGGAAACACTCAGATTAGGTGGCGACCTTCTATCCAGCAGCTCGCCCTCTCCCACCACCACATGTCTGTAGCCTGACCAGGTTATTATTTTAGACCATGAAGCCACCGAGTCAATCCTCTCAAAGTGGATTAGTAGTGAAGGTGTGCTACGCTCGAGCCACTCATTGAGCAGTAAACATGCCTGTGCCACATGAAGAAAGTCTCATTCGGCCAAACAACAATCAATCAGTCTGAATATTGGTGAGAAAACACACACACAGAGGCTTCATTCATTCAGTCAATACTGTCAATACGCACACACACACACACACACACACACACACACACACACACACACACACACACACACACACACACAGGACCTCCTATATTGTGTCAGTCATGGCAACAATAAAAGGGCGTGGCTCCTTTAAGGGCAGTCATCGGCGGCTGTTACATAGATCAGTGAAACACACACACTAACACGCGCCCCCCAGTGAAGCAAGTTGCGGTCCAGACACACACACACAATGTGACTGTACTGGATTGTGCCTTCAAAATAAAAGCCTCCAGAGTCACGTTAAAAATCACATGTATTGGGAAATACTCAGTGACACATATGACTGACACATTGGGAAACCGAAGGTTTTTTCTGGTTGCTGAATCAGGCTGAGTGGTGCTGTGGTAGGTTCTCTGTTAATGTCAGCTTTTCAGGAACCAGTAACCAAAGCATTTTAGGCTGAACCACAATGTATTCTCAGTTCACTTTATCCATGTGAACATGAGCTAGTTTCAAAAGCCCAAGAGCTGTCATTTTCTGTATTTGACAGAGCACACAGCAGTACAGGCTACAGAGCACTGACTGCCTTCCTATGCATTTTGTATGAACATTTGTCTCCAAGTAAATAAGTAAGTACAGCGTACAGTCAAATATATCAGCTTCAGCCAGCTACTCTGATGCTGGAATGACAACAACGCTGTTTCCAGACAGTTTCCATTTCCACATTTCCAACTTGTTCAGTTATGAAAGAGTACCTAAATGAAATAATGGAAACCAGGTAAACAGGGCCTAAGGTTTCTGTGTTTAAGCTTGTAAATTAGTAATAATCATGGAAAATTGCTAGTTTTATCCATACTGAAAAATAGTAAATGTACATGCGTTTAATTTCCATATATGAATTACAAATACACATAAATGTACATATGCACAAACTATGAAACGTAATGGAAAATGTAACTATTTCATACACTGACATATATGTCCAGCCCATAGAAATATGTATGTTTCATAAATGTATTGCCATGTTTCACATATGTAACTATTTATACATAAAACATATCTGTATTACACATACACATTTAATTTATGAGAAATATGGTGTGTACATATAAGTTGAATATCTGTATGTCTTGTCTGTATATATGTAAAACTTTTTACTGTTGTTGAATGATATTATATATGACATTACATTGCTCGGCTGACAGTCTACTGTCACAAAGTCTTACTAAAGCTTTGTCTGGAGGTGGACATGTATGTTTAAAATCAATAAGAAAAACATATACGCTTAGATAATTTTGTATACTGTATGTTGTCTTCATAAACTTGCATATATAAATTAAATGTGTTTTCTGTGTGTCAGGTCTGGTGGTTACTAGCTACGCTCCTCCAAGTGATTGCTTTTTAATGTAAGCTGAGCTGTAACAGACTCTGCACCTTGGACGTGGAACAGTCTTCAAAAACATCTAAGATTAGAATCACTGATGTCCATCGATGAATTTAACAGAGACATGTGCTTGTTTTTCTTGAGAGGCCGCTATGTTTGAATAGTTTAATGTGGGTTTTTGTTTTATATGTTGTATTTGTTCTTTCTTTCTTTTATTATGGATCCACTATTAGCACTTGCCTAAGCAGGGATATCCTTCCTGGGGTCCATCACACCCAATACATCCAACACAATACAAATCATACACATCTACATACAATACACATACAGTAACCACAATAAACACACAACAAACATTTAGAATCAGGTACAGTATAGAAAAAATGCTGTTGCATTTTAATGTGTTTTGATTGGCTGCTACCTCGGTAGGGTCTCTCCTGTTAAAGAGATTTTTTTTTCAGTCTCAATGGGACTTCCTGGTTAAATAAAGGTTAAACAAATAAATAAATATGTTTGGAACATATACAACCTTTAAATCATCATCATATAGATATGTTTTTAATACATGGACACATACAGATTTTACTAAGTGTGCTGCATATATGTTAGAGAATGTATTTATGTGATAGGCTAATGACATATTGCTTTACAGGTATCAATATCACTCTTGATTAGGGGGCATATATGGGTCACATATTATGTCATATATGGTTTTTAAATTAATTGGAAACACAAGTTTTACGCTCCCTAACTACAGAGAAAAAAGAGTTCACCCTTTTGCCATCTTCCTCTTAACACTTCATGTACCATCAGAAAGCTTCTCAAAGAACTTCCTGGCTGTTGCGGCTTGGTCCATTATGTGATCAGGCGGGATGCCGAGAACCTCGACTATTTTGTTCATCTGGTCCACCTGGAGAAAAGTTAATCATCATGTCATTGTAACATTCACATTCAGCAAACTAAATACATTTTTCTACCCAGGACATGTGAAGTTGAATGTCATTAAATGTTTTCCTGAGTTGAGTCAACCGCCAAAACATTAAGGTATCAACATCAGTCTGATTTGGGGGCATATATGTCATATATATTACGAAACGTGCAAGAGTGTGTCATTCTTCTACAGGGAACACTCTGCTAATGAATTAATATTTACATTGGTTTAAAAAGCAGTTACAAATAAACAAACAAACCAAACCAACTACATCAGAATATTGTCTCTGTTTTTCCCACCTATTATTAAGTAATTAAAAGCAACTTAAAATAGTTGTATCAGTAATCAAGATGGAATCAAATTATTAAAACCCATTTCCATTTTTACATGCCTCCCTGTCTACATATCTGTGGGGCACACTCAACTGTGGGCCCCAAACAGTAACCGTATATAGGCTTCTCATTTGTCCCCCAACTTGGGACTTTATTGTGAAAGAATATACCGGAAGTGCCTTTTTTCTGAATCTGTTAGGCTTGTCAGTGGTCTTGTGGACAGCAGAGCCAAAGGTACAGCAGCACAGTGCGTCGAGCGGAGAGATGGAGGGTGAGCTGGCCGGCTCTGAGCGCCTATAAACCGGAGAGCAGAGCACCAGATGAAGAGGGAATAAAAACCATGTCTGATCCTGAATAAACATCATCTTCACGCCATAAACCGGGATCCTGTCAGAGAGACACCAGCGTCATGAAACCAGTCCTGCATTGAGGTGAGAGCCGCTGCTGCGTTCTTTTATTTCTTATTTAGCGCGTCTGGAGCATCCTGACGTTTGTGATTAGACATGTTTGCGGAGCCTGTTGGTGTGCAGGTGATGTCGGGAGAAAGAGCATCATCATCATCAGCAGCAGCACCGTGATAATAACAACAACACAGTTCCAGGTGCTGAGGAGGAGATGGAGGCTGCAGTGTTATGGTGTCAGACCCGATCCGTCCCCGCGCACAGTCAGCCTGCCGCGATGAATCCTGCGTTAACAGTCGCCTTTTTGGTGCCAAGTGCAGTCGGCTCGTGTTGAGGTGCTGAGCGCAGACACTGAGGATGAGCATGAGGCTTCCCGGACTTGAGGAGGGTCGCTGTGTGAAAGGGGCTTTTCCGATAATCCATTTAATAGCCTTGAGGGGGGTAAAGTCTGGTCAGTGACAGGACGACTCAGGGGCCTGATGTGATCTGATCTGATGCACAGGCCCGCTCGAGATGATCCAAAATCAGTGTACCGACTCGTGACTCCGCACGCAGGCTCCCATTCATCTCCAGCTTTCTGGACCCGGAGCTGTCAGCCATTCAGCAGGAGGCTGCATTCCCATTCATGAAGTCCATTACGCAGCCTGCACAACGATCCACTGTTGGCTTTAAATAGGCTCTGTGGGCCTGCAGTAGGCCTGTTTCAGGCCTGCTATTGACTTTCTCTCATGTGTCTTTTTATAGGCTACATGAGACAGTCAGTTAATATGAAGCCTAATAAGCCTGATTATAACAGGGCACAGGCCTGCTGTTATATGGGCCTTTACATCACTGTCATATGTGATAACACTCCTGTACTGCGTCTCTGGCACTGTGCTGGGATTTTATAGTGACCTAATAAAGAAGATGGCCCATCATTCCCCTGATCCCATAACTACAGTCTATCATAGACGTGTTGTTTTGTTCTGGCATTGAGGCAGCATCCCACTAAAATCTAACATGCTTCTATAAAAGTGAAGCTTTTCAGATCTGATTCGAGCTCATACTGTGTGCTACCAGGCTACATCGACTCTGCAGGGGGTGGACAGAATAATAGGAACACCTTACAGTATAATGCAGGGCAACACATCGCCACAACATGTGGCTGTTCTGTCACTGTAATATTGTCACTCTGACACTATGCTATGATTTTGTAGCAGGGGTGGAACCAAGTCATTGTTTTGACAGTCACAAATGAGTCTCAAGTCGATACTGACAAGTCCCAAGTCCTAAAGTTTGAGTTTTAAGTCCTGAACATGTCATAAAGCGTTCTTCACCACCTGTAATACCATTTTATCTGCAGAGTAATAATATATCACATTTACACAAATGTTCTTGCGTCCCCATCAGTAATTTTAAAAATGCATGTTTTACATGCTGCCATTTATTTTTTTATTGACCACCAAGTAGTTTTTGTACGTGAACAAAATGATCTTTGGTATAATTTTTTCCAACTGGTGCTCAGTAATGTAACGTTAGTTCTTCGTAGTTCTCTCCTGCAACTTGTTTGGATGATGTTGGATTGGTTCAAACAAAATGGATCTGTGGAATTAGGTGTTGACTTGTTGGGAATGGATAGCGTTAATGTAAGTTGATTCAGTAAATTAAGGGAAATGACCTGATCTGTGGCGCACCTTTTAAATAACTTACTTTGTTATCTTGAGCTTGGGGGAAAGTATCAAGTATTTTAAAGTCAAAAAGGCTTAAGTCCAAGTGAAGTCCAGAGACATCGGTGTGAATTAAAGTCCAAGATAATTTGAGAGTCATCAAATTTGTGACTCGAGTTCAAGTCATGTGACTCGAATTCACACTTTTGTTTTGTAGTGACCTAAACAAAGGTATTTATTTCCCTTATCACATAACTAAATTGTGTTTTATTCTAATAGTAATGCTGTTTTTGTGAAGTATTTAAACTAACCGTAATCTAAAATCAAATTGTACAGAGATTATAAAATACTCTGACTGAAACCAAGGTTATGTGGAGCTGATGCCTGCCAAGTGATGCCACACTACCCAGGCTAGATTATATATCCTGCACGATGTGGGCAGAATAACATTGTGTCATCCTATACAAGATTACCACAAAAAATGTGTCCCATAGGCCTTCATATCATTGTGATATCCTGATATTAGTCCTCTAAGGGCACATTATGTCTCTGACACGTTATGTTACGATTTTATATTGACCTAATCGAAGGCAGGGACTTATAATGTAGAATTTATTTTCCTTATTCCATAACTAACGTCTGTAATGTCTGTGTTATCTTGTAGTAATGTTGAAGCAGCACTGCTCTCAAGTCAAATTTGACAAAGATTCTTTCACTAAAACGAGAGATTTTCAAGCCAAGTGATGAAACACCAACCAGGACAAGATATATGTCCTGTGGGTTGCTAGTTAAAATTAGATAAATCACTAGAACACTTTATAATGTCACACAATACTATGAAGAATGATCACAAAAATGCTTCTCTCACAGTTGAATCTACAGCCGTCGGACAGTGGTTCAACACTGAACAGCAATTTTATGCAAGTTTGCAAACACAAATACATACACACGATTCATTCACACATAAAAACATCTTAAAAGTACAAAATATGACAGTGTCAGGAAAGAGTTTAAATACACAAGCAACACAAGTGACAAAATACAACACCACGAAGGAATACTACGTCAAAGAAGTGTAAAAAGTCATGTTACATGGAGCTGTACATGTACATGTTATCCCTTTGTGTCATTATCAGCCTGTTATTTTTTACACCAGCTTCACTCTGCGTCACCGAATTAAAAAAACCCATCTGTTCCAGTAACTGACACACTTGATGCTCACACAGGTTGTGCAGTATTTCTCCTCTGCGAGAGGCCTGTGGTCATCTGTGAAATTAGTTAGACCCAGTGGGTGAGAGACAGGAAATGGAAGTCGGTGGCGGAATGTGCGTCTCCCACGCGCTCCGTCCTTTATCACTGGCTGCCATATGGATGCCTGAGCTCACTCAATATTTACATTGTCGCTGCTAGCCAGAGAAGCCGGGAGAGAGAGAGCAAGTAGAGCCTGCTGGTAGAGGACACGCTAATTAATGTGTTTAATATATCTGTGTGATGAGGCCCTGCTACCTGCATTGTGAAGTGGTGAATAAAAACATAAGCAGGCTGGTGAACACCAGTGAGATTGTTAGTGTTCGGTCTGAGGAATCTCCATCTTCTCGTTATGTCTAGTTTATTATCACTCATTGCATCTGTCTGCATCTACACACGCACACACACAGACACACACACGCACACACACAGACACACACTCAGATAAGTTTCTGCAGCCAGGTGTATCAGTGTCTGGATCAGGGCTGTATGCATTTCATAAGACAGATGCTCGTCTGTCTGGTGGTTCTGTGTTGCATCCAAACTGATACAAACTCTCCAGACAACATTCAGGTCGAATCAGGGAGAGACAAGGTTATCAGGGGTCAGGTCAAAGGTCGCTGACCGGCTGCTCTGAAGTTGACAGATCTAAAAGAAGGTCAAGAAAAGAGGTCTATCACAGCTGACCCTGCTCCTGCTCTTCCTCTTACTACCACGTCTGATCCGCTTCACTCATCCTGCCTCTCTGTCAGTGATTTCTCCCTCCTGCACGGTGACCATAAAAGCTCAATACACACGATGATGAAGGGTAACGTCAATCTGACGACATGTGCATGTATGCTCACAACTCAACGGAAACTGTTTTCCACGGGACACGAAAAAGACATGCACACGACTTGGACATGCACGTTATTTTATTTCCCCAAGAGTGTACCATCTAGTCCCGCTATACTATGCTGAGATTAGGGTTGGTTACCATTCACATTTAAACCAATACCGGTACCAGTTCCTGTTCCGTTACCTCGAATTCGGTACACAATTGTACCTTTTTAAAGTACTTTACTTTAACTGTAATCACTTTTGAGTAAGCTGCATGCGTGACTTTAGCAGACTCCAAAGATGTTGTGCTCCTCTGCTCTTTTCTACCAACACATAGAGCAAATCATCTGCCTCTGTCTGTCTGTCTGTCTGTGTGTATGTGTGCATGTCCTCTCATCTAGCAGTGACACTAGGCTAGTACTAAAAAAAAAAAAACCACCAGACGCCAAAACTATCGTGGCAGATCAGAGCTGCAGCGATTGTTTTGGCTTGCTGGGAGCCAATAGAGCAGCCGTGGAGCTCCATGGCTGGCTTCCCATCTTTGAGATGCTTCCGTCTCCTGTCTGAAGTTCAACCCGGCGGCTCTGTTGCGCTCTGTTGCTGGCATTTGGCACAGATTGATATGAAGTAAATTGGTACTCAGTACTACTTACTTAATTCCGTTGGTACCCTTAAAAGTACAGAGTTTGATACCCAACCCTTGCTGTGATTTACAAGCACTAACCCCAACCAAGACCTCTTTGCGTAACGGTGCATGCCCACTGTACACAACCAGAAGTTTGCTCCCATTCATTGTTTATTTGAAGCGACTGATTCGCTGCTCAAAGCATGCTGAGATACCTGTGATGCAGACCAAGCTGACAGCGTGACACAAAGATGTGACAATTTGAAACATTCAAACAGTGCTCACATCAGGACAGCCTCAAGCTGCAGTCATAAGCGACCGCTAGAACAGGGCAGACGCAAGTTTAAGCAAATTGGTTGTGTACAGTGGGCATCCGCCGTAACTCTAACCGTGTCCTTCCTAAACACATCAGCATTATGAGTGCTATCACAGCACAGCAGGGTGAGGCTGGTGAAAATCTCTTGGGAAAAAATTGCGCGTGATATGTTGCGCTTGTTGCCGTTTGTGAATTATGAAGTTCTTCTAGTCGGCTAAAGGACCTAAAGTTAGATGTTTTTTTGATGAGTCATATATTATTGCAGATATCTGCTGTTAGCCTGTTGCTAATTATTATAAAATCTGAATTGGGCAATCACTATGAAGGATAGCTCACTTCAATTACTTCCTAAGCCACAAATTATGGCAGCATGTTGCAGCCATGTGCATTGCTTTTTAGCTTCTCCTTGAAACAGTATCTGTTGTGTTGTGAGCTTCTTGCAGAGCTTTTCCTCAACTCTGCATATTTGTCGCCAAGTTGGTGAAAATGTTTCCTTATTTGTTTGTGTAGTGTCTATTTGCATGTGTTTTCTTAATTTGAGTTGAGCTCTCAGTGGCCACCGTACTCCTGGGATTTCTATTCTGTGTCTGCATCTGCTCTGCTTTTCCTTTCACTTCTAAAGCCGTTTCAAAGTTTCCTTCTCTCCCTCTCACACACACCCACCTGGATGTCTACTGTAATATTCTGTCGTTTAACTTCTGTAGGTGAGTCAGTTTTTGTCAGCGTGGATTCCCTCCTGTGTGTCTGTCTGCTTTTCTTCCTTTCCTACTTATTTGTGCTGATATCTGCATCTCTGTCACTTTCTTTGTGCGGAAATTGGAGTCTTAACTTTAGTTTCAGTGTTTGTCATTAACTGGATATTTACAGTTTATGTCAGTATAGGGCAGACGCAATACTGAGTTAACTTTATCAAGTACAAATGGGTTGTTTTGACTAAGTGTTAATGTTATTTATAGACGTATTACTATTTGGTTTATTTACCGAAACTGAAATATGGATTTTTGATCTCAAAACTGTCACAAATGTATTGTTAGTTGTACAACACAATGCAGATATGACATTCAAACTTGAAACATGTAAGTTTAAAGGAAGGTGACATGGTGGAGCAGTGGTTAGCACCCTCGCCTCACTGCAAGAGGGTTCTTCTGTGGGGAGTTTACATGTCAGGGTGGGCTTTCTCTGGGTTCTCTGACTTCCTTCCAGTCAGACATGCGATTAGGTTAATTGCCCGTAGGTGTGAATGTGAGCATAAATGGTTGTCTGTCTCTATGTGTCAGTTCTGTGATAGTATGGTGACCTGTCCAGGGTGTACCCCACCTCTCGCCCCCCCGTGGGTGTACGGATAATGAAAAAGGTTTAAAAAAGCTATAGTATTAATATAACATGTCGTAGCCATACCAACAATAACACTAAAAATGGGTCAAACCAGCCTGTTGTTGGTCTTCTGGATTTATATAGATTTTTCTTTCTTTCTTTCTTTCTTTCTTTCTTTCTTTCTTTCTTTTCTTTCTTTCTTTCTTTCTTTCTTTCTTTCTTTCTTTCTTTCTTTCTGCCTTTCTTTCACGCATTTAAACAAACCGATGGCAGTGAGCCACCATACAAGCTGCTGGGTAAAATATAACCCTTTATTGCATCGGTGCTCTATCGACCCAGTTATTTTCATTAACAATTAATCTGCTGATAATTTTCTTTTCTAACAGTCCAAAATCCAAAAATGTCAGATGAGACAAAGAAAAGCAGCAAATCCTCACAACAGAGACGCTGGAGGGGGGAAGTGTTTGGCATCGTTTCAGTTGTTTGATCAAGCAAAAATGACAAACATTTACTCGTTCTATCTTCTCAGATGTGAGGATTTTTAAAGCTTCTTTTGTCTCGTGAATATCTTTTTGAATTTTGTGACATTCATTGTGACAGACTAATTTGCAGGTAGGCTCAGCTGCCACATGTGGCTCTTATATGGACATAACATTTTCATCATCGTTGTAGGCCTAAAGAAATTCTTACATTCTCCAGTTGTAAAATGTGAAGCCTATACATTTCATCAACTAAAAAGTGCGTCATACATCCACAGCCTGGCGCCTTTTCCTCTGAATTTTGCCAAACCTCGATAGCAGTAGCCAGTCTTCCCAGCTAGGCTATGGATTACAAATCCAAATAAGGGAAAGTCTGGTAGGAAAATCGAGAATTTATTAGTGTGTGGACAGATATGTACCAAGCTTCCCTTGTAATACCATCCCCTTGTGGTTAAACATAATAATTAATGCTCATTTAGACCTATTAGTAATGGTGATAGGATAATTTAGACCTAAAAGGCTGAGTTAAACTCCATTATAAGGCTCAGACGGATTCTTTTTTGTGGCATTAAATGGCTCTTTTGATAGTTAAGGTTGCCGACCCCTGGACTAATTGATTAACTGACTAATAGCTACAACTCTTCTTATTATACATGCTTTACATACAGTAACAGTACGTTAAAATCACTGCGAGTGATTTTAACGTACATGAACCCAACATGAATGCAACAGCGTTATTTTATGTCGCGCCTCTGTGACAAATATATGTCTTATGTCCTGAAATGTCCTCAATCAACATTTAACAGCTGCAGTATTTACATCTTATATAAGAAGACATAATTAATGGATTCACATAGCCTTGAAGATGTTGTGTACGTACAGCGCTGTACTGTACTGAGTGTGCTGCTAGTAATGTGCGGTGCTGTAGAGCGGGCTAATCTTAGAAAGCATGGCAGGGCCCAAACTCCCCGGGGTGGGAGCACAACATCACCAATCATCTTCATCAGCCAATCCCGAGGGGCGTGCCGCTGGCATGAAACTGCTCGCAGCGACGTGTGTTTGGATGTAGGAGTCTACATATACAGTGTTTATCTCTGTAAGTGCACGGAGGTATGTGTACACACGGCTTTAAAAACACAAATCCTTGTACATCCGTTATGCTTGGCAACAGTATCGTTTCCTAAGTAGCTCTATATTACTACCCACAACACCACAGTGTTAATCAGGCATATGTAATTCTTGGCTCTGCACAGTTCAGTCCTGTGAGGGCTCGACGAAGTGCATGAAGTGAACGTATCTTGCACGATGTGTTTTGCAGGCTGCAGTTGATAGCTTCTCCCTGCACAGTAATGTTTCTTCCCTTTCCTCCCCAGTCAGTTTACTGTTACAGACAGAACTCCCAACCATCTGACAGAGATATCAGCCCTGCTCCCCTGGGCAAAGAAGCAGCAGGAGGAGGCGGAGGAAGGGGCACAGTAGTGGTAGATTTTTACAACAGATAGGGAGGAGATACAGGAGAGGGGGGGCGTCTGAGGCCTGAAGGATGGAGGTGAACATTTTTAGATTCCCCCAGACTCCCCTCAGTCCTGTTTTTCTGTACTTCAGTTCCATCAATGGGCCTTAAAAAGACTGAGGGGAGTCGTGGGGATGTGAGACTCTACATGGTTCCTCTGCTCCTGCTCTCCCTGCAGTGCGTCTCCCTTTCTTTACGCTCCCCTTGTCTCCTCCACCTCCACACACTCACTGATTGTTTTAGCAGCTGGCCCGTGGAGCAAAAACACGACCCCCCTCCAGTGCTGGAAACACTCAGATCCTTTACCTAAGTAAAAGTACCAACAGGACAATTTAAATATAGTCCAAGTGAAAGGCCTCCATTCCATCCTCTACTTAAGTACAAAAGGAACATGCACTTAAAGATATACTATGCAGGATTTTCCTAAAAAACGATGTATAGCCTCGCACAGTATCAATCATCACTTGAAGTGTGTGGTTGTGTATTTTTCTGCAGAGACTCTGCCCTCTGCCTGTATTTAATTATTTTCTTCTTATTTTCTGTGTTCTGGACGTTAATGGGCGTGTACCCCTGGTGCACTCAGTCGAGGTTGGGGCTTTATAAAAAGGTAGCTACCAGGTGCCAGACCGTAAGCCATACACATCCAAGAAACACAGTGCAGAAAAAATGCAAATACTGTATAGCGAGCCCAAATGCCAACAAAGAGTGAATCTGGGGTTTGCTTTCTTTTTTTGTTGGTGTTTGTAAAGAGTAACCAACAACCCTGCTTAGTACACCTTTAAAGTAGCTATAATTCATGTTTTTCAAGTGACATCAAAAGAGTCGATCAAGGGGCGTCGATGGCTTAGTAGTAGAGCAGGCGCCCCATGTACAAGGCTGTTGCCGCAGCGGCACGGGTTCGACTCCAGTCTGTGGCCCTTTGCTGCATGTCACTCCCTCTCTCTCTCCCCCCTTCACACTTGTCTGTCCTATCCATTAAAGGTTAAAAATGCCCCAAAAAAGATCTTTAAAAAAAAAAAAAAAAAGAGTCGATCAAATGATAGTATGAACGCAGTTGCTTATAGTGATGAACTTACAGAGAATTATCACCTGAATCTGCACCTCCTTTCAGCTTTCCAGAGCTTTCCAGTGAGGTTCAGCTCTTTGTTTAGCTGTCTGGTCCACAACTTTACTGTTCTGGTTCACTCTCAAGCGCTTAATGTACACCTACTGTACAAGTCAAAAATAAATAGATGAATAATTAAAAGAAAAAAAAACAGAGTGTAAGGTGAGTGAATATTGGACTCAGATTCATCAGGTGGGCAGAAACACATCTCTAAATGAATCATACTAGTGCTCCACTACTGCTAGATGTGTAAATAAGCAACTGTTTGTTGATACGTCCAACATGAAGAGTAACATGACATCAAACTGAGAGCAGCCCTCTGCCACCCTCTCTGGTTGAAGGTTTCAAGCCTGTTAAACCCACGTGGCAACATCGGGGGTGGAAAAATAAAGACAACAAGAAGTGCCAAAAACTGCAGTTCCTCGGATGGCCACTTGAGGCTGGCTCCAAAACCATAACCCCCTTCTTGAAATGCCCAACTCTGCAGCAGATACAAAAAATGGTTTTGGTGTCTTTAGCTAATTTTTAACAGTCATGTCAACTGTACAGGGGGTGAATTTTTACTCACCTGTTTACATTCTGTTAAGGCTGAAAGTTTTGTATAATTAAGGGCCTGTGACAGGCTGTCTTCAAGGTGTCACCTCTGGCTCTCAGTCGGATCCACCACTTGCTCCTCTGCAGCCCCACCTTCTCGTCCAAATATGGTCTCCTCTGGCTCCAAAAATCCAAGCTAGCGACTGCTGAAATGAACTCAAGGCTTCAAAACGGGAGTCCACAAACCAATGGGTGATGTCCAGGTAGCTACGTCCACTTTTTTTTTTTTTAATACAGTCTAAGGTTTTACCACACCTTGCATCTCTGATAGGTGTGGTTGGATTGGTCAGAAATGTGTATCCACACCCCACAGTGATGTCACAGGGCCCTGGAGTCCACCTGTACTTACCTGCAGCCAGGTGAAACCAGTGGTCAGCAAAGACGATATTTTCAGGCACTGTTGTTTGACTCTGCTTTCTATACAGTTAGTAGTTCAGTCCAGAACCTGGAGGTCAGGCTCCTCAAAAAGGTCACAATATGACTCTGTTTTTCATTTTCCAGAGTTGTTTCTAATCTTGGGCATAAACATTTAAAGTAAACAATCTGAGGAGATGACCTCAACAAATGCAACTTTATTACAAGAGGTCAAAAGCTAAAAAGGTCAGGAGGCACTGGTTTAATCTGTAACAGTGTGTTTGTTCAACTTTTTATGTTTCATTTCAATTTCTGTCAAATAAATGTAGTGGAGCATATAACGTATCATAAAATGAGAATACTCCAATGAAGCACAAGTACCTTAAAATTGTAGTACCTGAGTAAATGCTCTCCACCTCTGCCTCCTCTCTGTTCTCAGCCAATCATTGTTGCTTTATACCCCCGTGTGCTTTGCAGTATGTGTCTGCTTCAGTCTGCTGAGCCTCAGAAAACCTTAATGCTGTCCACTTCCTCCAGCGTCTCATGGCTTAAGTTTCATGCTGACTCGGTGAGTGAACGTCTGTGTGTGTCGGTGTGTGTGGGCGCAGCGCACAGTCAGTTCAGTATCCTTGAGAGAGGCACATCCTCATCTTTGCGGAAGGACAGGAGTTTTGACAAACGCACCTCACTGTGTGTTGTTGTTTTTCTGCTGAATGAGTGGAAAGTTGGCCCAGTGCAGGTTTTTAAATAGTTGAATGGGTATTGACTTCCTTGCAGCCAGCAGCAGCAGCACGCACACACACACACACACACACACACACACACACACACACACACACACACACTGGGAGCGAGATAATTGTTACAACAACACTTCATGATTAGCATTTTAACTCACAAACCTGATGTGGCGTGAATAAGTGAATGAATGGATGTTTGGGTGAATGAAGTGATGGATTCATGAATGGAAGTGGAAAGTGTTTTTACTTTTAGTTTTATCAACTCTGTACCACTACTCTCAAAAAATGTTTTAGAGTTGTAACTATCAGTTTTTTTCAGTGGTATTAAACATTTACTAATGCCTCATAATTCCGTTATGAAACATTTTAAGAACAAATTTGGGTTGCAGGTTGTGAAAAATCCCTTAGGCTGATGCTTCTCCTTTTTATTTGGTAACAAATCAGTTATAAATGCTGGTAGTTTACTTTCTAATGAGTCTTAAAGCCTTATAAGTGTTCATAAGTTATTAATAGATGGATTTTAGTCCTGATCCTCTTCAGCTCTTTTCCAGAATGCTACTGGTCCCTGGAAGTCAGAAGAGCCAAATGCTGTATTGTTGAAACTAACCTCTCCTGAAAACTAAAATTTAAAGATGCAGTACAGACCTTTTGTGTCCCCCCCTCTGGCAGTGAGAGTAATGACATAAATATTGTCAACCTATGCCTGCAGGTGAGCTCGCTGCATCTCCCCAGGAATGCTCTGCTCAAGACCTATTGTGCAAATATTTTGTCTTTAACTCGTCCTCTTAATTCCGACCTTCTTTTTATCTGAAGCATCCATTCCAAGAACATTTCATAGACCCTTCTTAGTTTTATCGCCATAGCTCCTGCCGTACTCCTAGCTACTGCTACACTGTCAACATACATAGTATCAGAAAAAAACATCAGAATCATGCACACAAAAATCACTGAAAAGCCAGCAGCATTTGGCCGGAAGCTCATCAAAACAAAGTTGGAGGTACTGGAGAAAGAAATCAAATGCGCCATCTCGACTTATTTTTTTATTTTTTATTTTTTGCAAGCGATTTGCAAGCAGTGTCGTGTAAGAATAAATTATTCTGGGAATACCACGAACATGAGGGCTCACCTCACACTCCACCATCCAGAGATAGCATTAGCCGCTGATAGCCAAGCTAGCGCTGAACTCGCAATGCCTAAAACACACGTAGCTTGACAAAACTACCATCCAACTCTGGCAACCCAAAAGTTGTTTTACATGGCTCATTACTGGCTACTGCAGTAAAAGTAAGCATTTGCCATTAATGAAGCTATTATTAATAGCATATATGCCATTTATAATTATCACACCTTTCTTTCTTTTTGTTTCCTCTCTTGCTGTGTTCGTCATCAGTTTGTGGATAAGACCATCACCACAAATTCGAACATCTTGTCTCGTTCTTTTTGCACCACAAGTCTTTCAGGCCTGTCATGATGTATTTCTGTCAACGGATGACAGGTTATGAAAACCCTCCAATCTTGGGATCTTTGGTTTTGACCATGAACTGTATAGAGTAATGCATATAGCTACCGTGATGTCACCCAATGTTTTTTGGACTTCTGTTTTGAACATGAAGGTATTAAGAGACCTGGGATACAGTGTTGGAGGCGGGACCCTGGTCATTCCTTTTTAGCCAGGCCGGCTACTTCCCTTTTAGTGCTCCGCTATCTTGAATGGGGGATAAAATGATTTAATCTTGTGGTTCTTCTAGACTTCACAAATTTTAACTGACCAAATAGATTAAATCCTGATTGTTAAACAAGTCATATAGTATGGGCTGCGACGCTCGAAAAAACGTATCCACTGATTTAAATTCCACTGTTTGGCCACCATGAAAATTGCTTTCAAAGCCCGACAGACTTTCTGGGGGCCTGGTTTGGCATTGAGACTGTCACCATCTTGGTTTTTTGATGCCAGAAGTGACCATGTTTGGATGAAAGGGTGGAGATAACCCTAATGCTGTAAGCTTAGGCAGTACAGTGCATTTGCAGCTATGGCTAACTGGCAAAAATCGGGCTTGAAACCATTAAAACAAAACGTACTGGAAAAACTGAACATCTGACTCCTTAGAGGGTCTTTAAGTCTTAAAAAATGTAAACAAGTGAGTAATATAAAGATTAGTCATGAATGTTGAAATTAGTTTTACAGACCAAAATCGGTTTTGTACCAGGCTGTAAACATGTTTATTTCTGTTTTAAAGTTGAGCATTTTAACATGGATGTCTATGGGCGTTGTCTCCTGTTTTGAAGCCAGCCTCTAGTGGCCATTTGAGGAACTGCAGTTTTTGGCACCTCCCCCTTGGCTTTATTTTTCAGCTCCGGTGGCAGAATATGAGTGAAAACAACAACAGCAACACAGTGCTCTTGTGCGTCCAATCAAAACAGCTTAAAGGGAAATTTCGGTTTATTTCAACCCGTCTCCTATCGTCCTAAATTTGTTTCAAGTGACTAGTGACATACAGATAATAGTTAGCATGTTAGCTGTTAGCCTAGATACAGCCGTAGCGTCAGACCTGTTAAAACGTAAGTGAACGGGCATCCCTTCAAGTGCAAAGTTAGTCCACTAAACAAGCTTTTTTTTCCACAAAGACGGCCTCATATCATTAGGATAAATGTCAGAGAACATATAGAAAACGACATGTAAACGTGTTGTCTTACTTTACCGGTGTGGTGCCATGTTTGTTTACCATCTAGCTCTGCTTTCCAAAGTGCAACCGAAATATATCTCGCCAGCTCTAGATAAAGCCCAGCTGGATACTACTCCAGGTGGAGGTGTCTCGTCCTCTGTCACATCCAGACCTTGAAAATAAGGCTGTAACCGGTCTCATTCCTTGCAACAGAGGCATTCCTCTTCTGTGGGCACTGGGGCACAGCATTCACAAGTACACCACCAATCTCCAGAGCTACGCAGCCTTGCGGCAGCCAGTCCTCTCCTCTCGTCCTCTAACGTTACCTGTTGCGCCTCTCTCTCCTCCTCCTCCGTTCAGGCTACTGTCCAGTTCTGCCTTCCAGCTTTTGCTGCTTGTTCAGGCACGCTATGAGATCGCTGCTTGTTTTCGCGATATTTCGGCCGCGCTTTGGAAAGCAGAGCTAGATGGTAAACAAACATGGCAGCACACCGGTAAGGTAAGACAACACGTTTACATGTCGTTTTCTATGTTCTCTGACATTTATCCTAACGATATGAGGCGGTCTTTGTGGAAAAAAAGCTTGTTTAGTGGACTAACTTTCTACTTGAAGGGATGCCCGTTCACTTACGTTTTAACAGGTCTCACGCTACGGCTGTATCTAGGCTAACGGCTAACATGCTAACTATTATTTCTGTGTCACTAGTCACTTGAAACAAATTTAGGACGATAGGAGACGGGTTGAAATAAACCGAAATTTCCCTTTAATTTGAGACCCCCGACCACCCAGGTCTGCACACTAGGTGAAGTGAAGTGAAGCTAAATGGCCACAGTATTGCACTTAGGATTCCTACGGGACATCCACACAGATAAGGGAGACTTTTCCTTAGCTGTTTCTTTTTCATTATTATACTTCAGTCCCACCCTTTCCTTTACTTTCTAATGTCTCTATCCATCACAGCATTCCTCAGAAATTCTGACACCGGGTCTCTGCTTCCAAGAGCTTCTCTCTCTACGTGATGAGCTCAGAGATGATCTTTCAAAGAGCTGGGACTCCTGTGTACTTCCCCTCATCATTATCCTCTCTCTGATCTGGCATATTGTTTGTTTCAGATCTGTGGGAGAGGAAGAGAAGAAGGAATGAGAGAGAGACTGGCTTGTAGTTTGAATGTGTGTGTCAGACTTAATTCCAGTGGAGAGTTTTTTTTGTGCTAATCCTTTATGAAAAGACGACCCACACGGATGCTTTTTGAAAATGACAATAAAGCTGCTTGCAGGAGAAATTCCAGGAAACTCTGCCGTGCAAATGTATGCATGTATGTGTGATTCAGTTTAAGAGTGCAATTGCATTTGAGAGTGCAAACATTTGAGCGCATATTGTTAGCGAACTGCCAAGAGAAGCATCAGCAGCTCTGAGAATAAGCTTTCACAGCTTGGGGAGTGTTTGCCATCCCTGTGCGTATGTCACCCAGTCTGCCCACTCAGATGATATCCTTTTATCTGCGTGATTTACAGACAACAATAATCAAACCAACATGTGTTTGATGGTGTGACGGCATTCACTGATGCTGTATAAGTCACTGATGTATTGAGGCACATAAAGAGAGAGAGAGGAGGGGGAGTGAAAGATGTGAATTGTGCTAGTGACACAGTGGTGGTAAGACCAAAGAGAGAAGAGTTTTATCAGTGATGTGATGTGGTTTGGCACCGATCGGGCCAGAGTTGGAGGCAGCGCTGAGGACTGAGTCATACGAACACACATGGGGAGCAGAGGAATGTAAGGATGAGTGGATGAGAGCTTAATAAACACTCATTATATAGAAAATCAACAGTGAATGAGAAAGATGTGACATAAAGAGGAGCTCCACTGTCATTCTGAGTTGCATCCAAGTTGCTTGTGACCTACTCGGACACAACTTCTAGATAATTCAAATAATCCGAGTGCATCAGTTTGTAACTGATGGAGACCGGAGCTTTCTGGATGATTTTTCTTCGATCCGTTGTCACATTAAATCTGTTTATAAGCTGTTTTCAAACCTTCAATGACACGCCAACCCTGCGCGTAATCTTCAGCTGTCACAGATTCTGGACTCTGGATGTTGTTTGTGCTTGTTGTCACCGGGGCTGTGGATACCACTGGGGACAATGAGGTTGTGGTGTCAGAAGTTTGGGAATTTGGGGTTTTTGGAGACCGGGAGGGAGCTTATTAT
Organism: Epinephelus moara; assembly: GCF_006386435.1. Lineage (NCBI taxonomy): Eukaryota > Metazoa > Chordata > Actinopteri > Perciformes > Serranidae > Epinephelus > Epinephelus moara. The sequence continues at coordinate 22,898,462 of NC_065507.1, forward strand.
CTTTATCGGCTGATTTCAGTGTTCTAATATATGAAGTTTTGACTACTTTTAGACAAGTGAATAAATATAACATTCATTATTTCCTGTGCAGAGCTGAAGTCAGCTGAAAACCACGTGTCTTCAAATTTGGTGATCTTAAACTTACAAGGATAGCTCAGAATTTGTGAAGTGGGGTTGCATGAAGTACTGATCCTCTGTCAATGTATTTCTTACAGCAGATGTCAGTCAGCATGCCCCTAGTTTGGAGAAACAGGCTAGAGTCTGACATGGAAACTAAGCAATGTACTGCTGTGGCAGGAGCAGAAACAAAACATATTTCAGCCACCTAAAAAAATCCCCACTGAAAAGAATCATTGTCAGGTTAAATGTATGCTATATTTAGAATGATTTCATTGCTTTACCTTAAAGCTGGTCTACCACTGCCTTGATTGGATAGTTTGTTTGAGTGTGACTTTAGTGTTTGAGTTAGTTTGGGTTAAACAAAGTCACACAATAACACAAACTAATTAACTGATTGAAAGAGCTCCCATCCTCAGCAAGACAAATTGCTATTTTTGTCAAAGGAGTCTGGTGGGTCTGAGGAGAGCATAGATGGGGAACTGAAACCATCAACGCCCTCCTTGCCGGAACAGGATGTCTTAAGGAGAGGCAAAGCAGTAAAAATAGCATATGCATAAACTATTTTTTTTTTTACTTTCCCGATTTTTTTTTTAGATGGCTAAAATATGTCTTGTTACTGCCCCTTTGCTTAGCTTCTGTGAAGATACTCTTGCCTGCTTCTCCAAACTAAGGACACACCACCTGACATCTACTGTACGTAATACACTGAATAGGGAAAAGTACCTCATACAACCCCGCTTGAAAACATCTGAACTATCCCTTTAAGACATTTATTTATTGGTTGAGAAAATTCTCCAAAACGTGTATTGGATTATCTGATAATGTCATGAAGCTGAAAACAAGCTTGTTTTCCTCATGTTAAAGACAAAACTAGTTGTAGTTAGTAATTAAGTAAATGAATAAGATGTAAGAAAAAAAAAAAAGAAATCGATGAGAAAACGTTGAGGATTTTTTTTTGGGTGTGGAGTCACAGTTTTCTTGGGGTCGGGGGACTCATGGTCTCTGTATTTCTAAAATCCTGGTTACCACTTTGATAGAGGTGCAGCTGCACATTTTACATGATGGAAATGACAAAAAAATCTGCATAGAGGGACTTCATTTTCATATAACCAAGATTTTAAGATATTCCAGTGACATACAAATGCAGGTTCAGCAGTCTGCTCCATTCACACATCTTTTACTCTCCGCACCATCACACATGTAGGCCATTCCACACCTGCTATTTGTCTGATCCAAAGCCAGGAGTTACACAAATACATCCTGCAGTCTTCTGCTTGCATCCACGCTAACACTGTTTAACACTGTGCTCTTCTTCCTCCTCTGCAGCCTCTCCTCGGTGGGTTGGCATGGCCCAGTGATGAACGGAGCGGTGGTGCCTGGTAGCCCGGAGCTCTCCTCCTCGTGCCCACTGCCAGACTGGCGAGAGTTCTGTGAGCTCCATGCTCGAGCCTCTGCTGCAGACTTCGCTGACAAGTTCCAGCGCTTCCTGTCGGAGAACCCGTGCTACGACTCACCTGGCGCTGATGCCAGCTTCTCACAGCACTTTGCCCACCACTTCTTGGAGTGCTTCTCTGCAGCACTGACCCAGGCCAGGGAGAACCAGGCGTCCTCTCCAGGGGAGGACGGCTCCAACGCAGCACCCAAGTACAGCATTGTTCCTTTCCTGGGAATCCAGGGCTGCCCGCTGTCCTACGGTCACGACCTTTACCAGAGACGCAAGGACGCCGGGGCTTCAAGTGAATCCCTGGACAGCATGGACAGTGGAGGGGGAGGGATAGATGGGGGAGGCAGTGGCACCACCGCCTCCCGAGGCCCCCAGCAGACTCACAAGGTGTCCGCTCTGGGGCAGTCCCGCAGCTCTGAGGACGTTTCAGTCAGTCACCCAAAGGCTCGCTTCAAGAAGGGCTTCTCCCTGAGAAACATGAGCCTGTGTGTGGTGGATGGGGTGAAGGAGATGTGGCACAGACGGGCCTCCCCTGAACCCGACGGTCCCTCTGGAGCCAGAAGGCCTAACGGGGGAGGAGGGGGAGGTGGAGGAGGAGGGGAGGCTGCAGGGGGAGAGAAGTGGTCCCAAAAGCTGCGGCTTCCCAGGGGCTCCCAGGGCCACAAGGCTGAGATGCTGGAGATCCAGAGGGAGGGAGCGCTGAGATACATGGTGGCTGATGACACAAACTGTATGGGCGCTGCACAGTGGCAGAAGTGCCGCCTGCTGCTGAGGAAGACAAAGAGGGACGAAGGAGGCGAGAGGTTCCTGCTGGAGTTCTACGTACCACCCAAGGTACAGAAACACACACAGACATGGAGTAGAATTAGGCAGAAAACATGGATGTCATGCTGAAACGATTAGCTGTTTAACTAACGACCCCTGCCTGCCAACAACACAAACAGATAAACAATCAAATTATTGTCTGTGACATTCATAATCTTTACAGAAAACTAGATAAGATGCAGACCAAAAACATTCACAGCAGAGTCCATTTCTTTACCCAGATCACTTGAAAACGATCCACAAATCTTGTTAAACTTTTCACCAGAGCCACTTCTATCACAGCAAAGTTTTTTTCCAGGTGCAGCGAGGAAGTCATTATGTCTAGCCAGTGTTTAAAAGCAGGCAGACAAGTGCATTTCCACCTCGCCGAGACAAGTCTAATTGAACATTAGACGTAAAGATTGATTGAAAACATGATCAACACATTAATGATTCATGAATTTCTTTTATTGCAGCCTTTCATGAATCAAAGATAAAAAAATCCAGCCTGATAATCCAACCTCTCTGACCCTGAGTGAAGTCGAACCACACACACTCTCATGTGCGTGCATGCACACATCGTCTATATGGGATATCCAGATCATTGCCCCTGACCTTAAGAAGGCCATGAGGCTGTGCAGCTGAGTGTGTGTAAATCTGCCACTGTCCTTTGATCATGGCTGGTGGGAATGTGGGGATAAGCCTGTGGAGAGCGGGGAGAGGGGTAAGGACAGGTGGGAGGCAAGCGTGGGAGGGGGGGATGAAGGAGCTGAGAACCGGAGACTGTGAGAGAGAGAGAGAGAGAAAGAGAGAGAGAGAGAGGAAGCTGTTACATTGATTTCTGTAAGAGGGAGCGGTTCACAAAGATTCCCTTTCATGTGCAAAAAATAAATATTGATTGGTTCCTCGTCTCTGGCTGCAGTGACAAACTGAAAACAGGAACCGAAATAGTTTTTGTGAGTCACTCAAAAAACTCTGCCAAACTCCGAGAGAGGGCCACAAGGGGAACGTATAAAATGAAACTTAATAATTGTGCTTCAGCAGCTTCATCTGTTACATTCTATTAACGTCCACACGTGGGAAAATTATTATCAGCTGAGATTAGAGGAAACTTCAGAGCAGCGGTTACAGCTGAAGTGACACATTAATTAAACACAGACATCTCGACAGGCCTGCCCGGCAGACACTCTGACTTGTTTTATCACTGCCGTCTTATTCAGGTCTTACAAATCATAACAGTGCAGAGTCAACAGTGTCAGAAAGATAAACTGACTTATAAAATCTTACTCCTGGCCGCTCCTGGCTGACTGGCTGTGGCTCCGTCCCTGTCAGGGCCATCAATCTGCCGGCTGCTCGGTGTGGCAGCACACTGCAGCACGCTAACTGCCTGCATTATGACACAGCAGCAAGCCCAGAGCCGACCCACTCTCTGCTTTGCACCTCCCAAAGTACCATGCAATTACTGAGGACTAAGAGTAGCTGTAAGACATCACAGGAAGTGTTTGTTTTTGTAATAAAAAACAAGCAGCTCCAAACTTGCCTTAAAGGTTCAATGTGTAGGATTAAGAGGCATCTATAGGCAGATATGGTGTATGATATCTGTGTTCGTTTTAGTTTATAATCACCTGAAAATAAGAATCGTTGTGTTATCTTTACCTTAGAATGAGCCGGTTATATCAACATGTGAAGTGGGTCCTCTTTCAAGCAGTCTGCCATGTTGTTTCTACCGTAGCCCAGAACGGACAAACCAAACACCTGCTCTAGATAGGGCCATTCATGATTTGCGTCAGCTACTTTAGTTCTCCTACATGCTTGTTACACAGGAGAAGTTTCAGTTCTGCAACCTCACCACTAGATGCCGCTAAATCTGACACAGTGGACCTTTAAAATACTAAAAGGTACTAGTGATGTATTTTGCTTTTTTGGGACTATTTTTGCGGTTTGCTGTTGTTATTTAATTATTTTTCATGGATGATGGGCCCAAATGAAATGGAAAGTCATTATTGTGGACACTCCTAAATGTTACCTGTATTTACAGAAGGAAACACAAACAGTGGTTACTTTACTGGAGCAATTGGCACATTTTGTGCATTTGTTGGCATTTTTTAAATATGGTCTGAAGTCCCATCGTTACACCAATTCAGAACGAAATCCCTCTGTGTTTCTCATTTGGTTTGAGCATTGGCTTTATTTGTTTAAAGGGTCATTTTGTGACTTACCTCCAGTGGTATTTGTCCATTGCAGTTTTGATTTTATTCATCCAGGTTTTAAGATATCCTTCTCTGAGATTTCCTACTTGTTTAAACTAAAAAAAAAAGAGAAAAGAATTTAAAGCGGCAGTAATCAGTGTTTTTATATTAACAATAGATCAAATAATATGTGGGATCGCTTGTAGTGACAAACTCACAGACTATTATCACCAGCACTGAACTATATTGACTGGTTTGGTTTTATGCCCCCTAACTTTACAGGTTTGGTTAACTCTCGCCTATCTTTCAGCAAAAAAACAAACAAACGAAAGCAAAGATTTAGTGGAGTAATGGCATCCTGAGCAGAGAGTGAAGTCACGCTCCCTTTGTGCGTGTTGTCATCAGAGCTTCTCTGTTGTTGTAGACAGTGTGTCTGTGCATGCATGTGAGTCTTTGTGTGTGTTTCCTACTGGCTAAATCGCTGCCACTCTGCACTGCGGTCAGTTACTGCTGTTTTAGCGTTGATGGTGTCACCCTTCAGTCCCCCCCCAGGTTAACCACGTTAGCTCTGTAGGCACTGCCGCCATTGTTAACACTGTTAGATGCTAGCTGCTGGCTCAGCCACCTCCATGTTGAGAGCCATGTGCAAGCAATCCCAGCCTAGACTCTGACGCTTCATTCACATGGAATCAGGCATGAGAGGGCAGATGGACAACGTACATTTTGCTACCGTTTCCCTGGTTCCATGTGAACGCAACATTAATCATAGATATGCGCTGAATGTTGTACACTGCTCCTTTGAGAAACAGATATTTTCCTCAGGAGTTGGTGGAGACCAAAACAGAGCTAAAAGGAAGTGACTATTGGACTTTCAACATGAGTTCTAATGTTGCTGTGTGTCTGCTTAGTGTATAAATAGGCAACTGTTTGAGAGCCAATTCACCACATCAGAAAACCAAACTAACTTCACACCTATTTCCTGTAAGACTGTGAGAGCTGTGAGGTGGAGCACGAACAGTCATGTGCACTAGTTAACACTGGTTTACTCCGACTAAACATTTCAACAAACAGTGTTTTCCTAAACATTTCAACATACAGTAGTTCCCAGTAAGATTGGGCCTGTGTTTTCCGCAGTGAAGAGGTACAGGAAATGGTCAGATGGTTTAATACAGGAAGTGGTTTTTGACATCTGATCCAGAGAAAGGAATTGTGGGCGTGGATGGCAGCCAGCTGCACAGGCAGATCAAGATGAGAACAGTGTTGCTCCAGACAGATCAGCTGATAAGCCTCTGCCAGACCATCAGTCAGCCTCCTTCTCGCTCGGCCTCTCCTGACACACACACACACACACACATACACACGCAGCTCACCGCCTCAAACACTCATTGGATCTGTTAAGATTATCGTCTGGATCCAGAGGGCAAACTGAGGCCAGGATGTTTTCTGTGTTCACCCTCTTGTAAACTCTTATGTTTGTTATAGTCAGTCAGCAGGAATAATCGCTGTGAGAAATAACAGACTGCATAAAAACTGAGACATTTTTGCAGGTTGTGCAATCTTACCTTCTCTTATAATGTTGGCCTTGTTTTATTTTATGAGTTATTCAATCTCAGTAAACAGGAGGTTAGTTCATCGCTGCTAAGGTTGCGTTAATGATTCAGACTGTATGTTGCCCCTTAATTAGCATGTTAGGCTTAGGAGACGTTGGGTGTGTTTCACACTAAAGACAGATGGAGAAGTGTTAGTATTTAAACCTGCACCAGTAATTAAAAGCTCTATGTAGGGCTTTTTTATCCTAAAATATGAAATTTCTACTTTAACAAGAGCTGCAGGCTGTAATGAAGGATTTAATTTAACTTTGGACACTTGTAATTACTTATTCTGGATTTTAATGGTATAACAGTGGTGGAAAATCAGGGAAGCACATGTGCAAAATAACATGAAAGTATCAGAGGACTGCTGTTTTGACTAAATAAAGACATTTACACCATAAATGGATGCAGAGAGGTTCAAATTAGTGTATAGAAATTCACCAGAATGCAAGAAATACTGTGTTTGATGCTTAAAATTTTCTGGCAGAGGACTCCTAACCCCCCTTTTCTTTTCATATGTGTCCCCTCCCAATGCTGAAATGAAACCTATCCCCCTGTACCCTATTACATGTGTTTCTCAATCCACTGTGATTTGCAAGCACAAGCAGCACCCCTCAAAGTCCCTAAGAACTTGTTTTTAAATCTTAGGTTTTTCCTGATAAAATCCTTTTTTTTGATTGAATAAGCAACGAAAATACAGTTAGGCATAAAACAACCGTAGTTATTATTTATCAATAGTGTAATTCAGAAATGCAGCTACTATGTAACTGCATCAAGACTGTGTTCTGATCAGATCTGTAATGCAGACTCACAAAATACACTCTAGGGTTTTTTTTGGCAACCCTACACATTGATCTTATGACTTTTTAGGGTCTCAGTCTTGAGGTCATACACCACATACCACTAGAAAAATATTAGTTTTTCACAGTTTGGTAGACCTGACTCAAATGCTTCAAAGCCTAAATTGTTGCCATGGTAATCAATGTCCAAATTAGAATTCGAATGCTTGGTTTTTCTATACCATTACCCCAAGAATCCCAAATGGCCCATAAATAAATAAATAGTTATCATCATAATTCACTGTGTATCAACATGAATTATTAGTTATTCTCAGTAAAGGACATTTAAATTTAGTGATAGGCCTAGTTTTAACTATGACAGTTTGACCACCTGTGACAGGCTTACAGATACGCGAGCAAGATGTTGAAAAAGTCTGGAATAATTTACAAATCAAATAATAATAATTTCAAAATTTACAAAGATGACACCCAAAAAGTCAACTGCCAGATATGCCAACGAAAACTGGCATAGCACAAATCTACAACCAACTTTGCAAATCAACTGAACACTGTCAGCAACAGCTTCGCGGTCTTGCAAATGAATGTTTTTTATCAAGCCAGAATGGCTAATATTACTGCGACCTGCATATGGACAAAGTGACAAACTGTCACGATATTTTAATTTTTTTAAAAAAAAATTCTGCAGCAGTTTACAAAGCAAAACATAAATTTTGATAAACAAAGTAATTTCTCCTGCTGTCCAAATTTTTTCACAATTTAAGAACCTTGTAGAACATTTTGGGAGAGATTAAGTGTACATATAAGCGCCATATGTTGGGGAGACTTGAGGAGGGATTAAAGACAAAAAAAAGAAAAGCAGTCATTATTAATTTTTTTAAATACAGTTTATTCATGAACATTTATTACATTCAGTAACTAAAGGAACAAAAGAAAAGTACTACACGGAAAAAAAACATGAGGTCATGGGCTGTTTACAAAGCCATGACAAGCTTTCCTAAATTAAAGTAGGGTGTCATATATGGTACATACAATAACCATATGGAGTCTGTCTCATTGGCTAAATAAACACACCATTTTCTCCACTGTTTTTCTTCCAATTCTTTTTGAAGTTATATGGAATAGGTCATCTGTTCCAGAGGATGTAAGTGTTGTCAAGGTATTTTAGATGCCACGACTGAAAACTGATGTGTCAAAAAATGCCCTCTCGTCTCTCATCACCTCCTCGAAGCTTTCATTAATCGCAAATATTTCCCAACGAGGCTTTGATGCCCTAAAACTGGTAATCAGGACAGCCCTGCAGTTTAGTTAAATGTGACATTTTATTCTGTTTCACTTCAGTCCTCAAAGCCCAAAGTGAGCATCCCTTTGTCAGCCATCGTGGAGGTGAGGACCACCATGCCGCTGGAAATGCCTGACAAGGACAACACTTTTGTTCTTAAGGTAGGAACTGCAACCATTTTACAACCACATTAACACAAGTGCACCTGCCGCAGACTCAGATACGACTGCTGTACAAAAACAGGTTGTTGGAAAATGAGCTAGCCCGTGCCCTTGGTGAGTTAAGACTGGATCTGTCCTGTTCTGTGCCCCAACGTGGTCCTTTGAACAGAGCTCAGTGTGTGATTGCAGTGTTTGGCTGCTTCCATAGGTGGAAAACGGGGGAGAGTACATCCTGGAAACCATCGACTCGCTGCAGAAAAACTCTTGGGTTGCTGACATCCAGGACTGCATAGACCCGGGGTAAACCACCAGATAAATATTTGCTGTTGGCTGTTGATGGGGAGAAGAGAGGAATGGAGGGATGGAGAGAGTTGGGAAGGGGGTTGGGAAGGGGAAAGGAGGGGAAACACACACAGTCATTAATCATCAAATTAGTGGAGTTTTTGACAGGTTGCTTTAGCACAAACATGGGTGAGCTCGCACCACGGACATTCCTCCTCAGTTTGCTGGTTAGTGGACGTTTGTCGGTGCAGCTCAGGACGTAAACAGAAAGATTATTTGTGTCCCTGTTTGTAGGATCTGGATGTGTGTTAGAGTCGTGTGTTAGGCCTCTGTGATGTTTGCACACGTGTGTGTATGTGTATATGTTCTTGCGGTTCTCCTGACCCGCCTGCTTGTGTACAGTGACAGTGGCGATGACATTGAGCTGGCGTCATGTCCTCACGGTCAGGCCTCTAAAGACTGCTCCATGGTGGCCTCTTGCAGCTGTGAGCTGCTGTCTGAGGGTAAGCAAAGACTCCTCTCCATTTTTTCCAGCACCTGTTACACAACATTAAAATCTTTTCATCCACATTAATGTATTAAATTATAAAAAATGTGTTTAGGTGTGTATCGTGCTCCTGAAAGGTCGTGTCCTACAGCCGCAGAGCATTACAGCGCCCCCTCAGTCCGTTGCAGGGAACCCCCCTTCACCCAGCACCCATCCCATATGCCTTTAGAGCGCTTTCTCCAGTCCCCTGAGGCCCAGGGCTCCAACTCCTCTGCAGGTAATAACACATACACTCAGTATGAACACTCAAAAACACAGAATAAATATTACAAATAGAGAAAACAGACCTCTGTTTTTTTTTTAGGTGGCATTGATGGAGCAAAAGAGTCAGATGGGGATGCCAGCCTGGCGGGTTACCCATGGTTCCATGGTACACTGTCCCGTGTGCGGGCGGCTCAGTTGGTGCTTGCAGGTGGGGCCAGAAGCCACGGGCTCTTTGTGATTCGTCAGAGTGAGACGCGACCGGGAGAGTACGTCCTCACCTTCAACTTTCAGGGCAAAGCCAAGGTAAGACGATGAGAGAGGAGAAGTAGCATTATGTTATATGATGGAGTCAAATTCACTTAAACAGTTGGTGGATAGTTATGTGTTGTAAACATGTAAATGATGAGACAATTTGTTAATGCACTGATCATTTAGTTTCAATTATGTTTATAAAATGTAAAAAAAAAAAAGAACAAAATGCCCATCACTAGTTTCCAGAGTCAAAACTTGTCTTCATTTGCTTATTTTGTTGAACCAACAATTAAAAAAAACAAATATATTAAATGAAAAAAGAAGAGAAGCTGGAACCAAAAAATGTTTGTTTTTTTTAGTTTTACCTGAAAAAAGCCTTAAAGGGATAGTGCACCCAAAATTGAAAATTCAGCCATTATCTACTCACCCATATGCCGAGGGAGGCTCAGGTGAAGTTTTAGAGAACACTTGTGGAGATCCAAGGGGAGAGGGGGTAGCAACACAACTCCACCTAATGCAGGCTGGGCGCCGCAGATTCAAACGTCCAAAAACACATAACTGAAACCACAAAATATCTCCATACTGCTCGTCCGTAGTGATCCAAGTGTCCTGAAGCTCCGACATAAAAAGTTGTTCGGAAAAACGTCATTTGAATTCTGTTTTTAGCTTCATTGTAGCCTGTAGCTCTAAATTGCTTACACGAGACCGTGAGACACCGCATTCATGTGTGTTGTGAGGACTCTAAAACCTGAGCCTCCATCGGCATATGGGTGAGTAGATAATGGCTGAATTTTCATTTTTGGAAATGAACCTGCTAGTGTATGCTCACTGTTTTACTCTGACTTAACTTAAGATCCAGGGGCCGGTTGCACATTATACCTTAAGTTAAGATTTTCTTTAAAGTCCTTGTTAAGGTTTCCTCATAAAAAAATCCTTTTCATGTTGTGTCTGACTTACCAATGCCATTTCTGTTTGTCATTGATGCTGCTTTGTTCTGTTCCTGGTGGGGTCTTTGCTGGTGTTCTCCCTGCCATAGGCTTTCCATGTCGGCACATGGAAGGGCAGGGAGATTTGCTCGCTCTGCCTCAGGCTTTCTGTGTAGGTATGAGGAAAGGCAGAGAGGCCCCAGAACAGAGCCATACCGCCAAATATAATACTGCAAATAGAAATACGTTTTTTTTTTTTTTTTTTTTTACTTGTGTTCCTGACTGAACTAACACACCCCGAGAAGAGTGTTCTGCGACCAGGAGAAGCCAACGGATACACTTGATTTTCCACTTAAGATTTGACTGAATTCATTTTTTTTGTTGCAAGTTCTTCCTACTATCATTTTTTGTTTTCTGGTATTTGGGGATCAAATCTACTTTGCAATTTGTACTTTCTATGATTGTATTCCTCCAGAAGTATAATCTTTTCCTCCTCTGACCAATATGGTTTCTTGTTTTCTTCTCTTCTGCCATTTTCTCACTATCTAACTGTAGGACAACTTTGTGAGACGATAACGGGCACCACAAGCTTGAGTCTAAGCAAACAAACAATCTCCATGAAAACATCTGTAAAATCTCTTTCAATACAGTAAATGAGTTAATGTTTTACCATAACAAAGGAAACCTTTCAAGGGATTCTGTGCAGTCCCTCAGCTAAGGAGAAATTAAGCCTGAAGTGTCATACTTAAGGGGAAAACTTGGTGTTTTGTGCAACTGGTTTCAGACTTTCAGGAGGTTTTCACTGGGAGACAGATTATTGGCAGAGGACTCTTCCCTTTTCAGACAGGTGATTAAAACTGGTAAAACCACTGAATAAAGCAGTTTCACGCTGTAGTTATATTTTGCCAATTTATCCCCCTATGTCCTACACACTGGACCATTAAATCACGAATTAACTTGTTGTTTCTACACTGAAATACAAGAATCTCTCCTCCCCGCTGCAGTTATATTCACTCACGCCTGTTCTTGTGACATTTTGGGTTTCAGCTCACAGCAGACCGCATTGTTCAGGCCCTGGAAAAGATGCAGTAATGTCAATGTTTTGTGTCCTTTTATGTAATACGATCTATCCACATTACATCCTGCCAGCCGGCAGTGTTGAGGAAGTGTCAGCTGCAGCCTCTTCCTCTGGTGTCAGTCTTGGCACTCTGTTGCTCTGCTCCCACAGCGAGACGCCTCTCAGATAATGTCCTGACTTCTGTCTTGGTTTGTCTGTTTTAGGCCTTCACTGTTTCTCACACTGCACTTCTCTGTCTCTCTGTGTCCTTTTCTTTCCTGACCCTCCCCTTTACCATCAATCTCACCCTCTTCCTTTGAATCTCAACCTCTTCTCTTCCTTGTTAATGTCTGGTCTACCTCTCCTCCCCTTCCTTCCCCTTCCCAGCACTTGCGTCTGTCGGTGAATGAGAATGGGCAGTGCCACGTCCACCACTTGTGGTTCCACACCGTGTCGGACATGTTGAGACACTTCCACGCCCACCCCATCCCACTCGAATCTGGAGGCTCTGCAGACATCACATTACGCTCCTATGTACAAGTGCAGCGAAGCTCCACTACAGGTACGCAGCACATGAATGAAAACTGCTCACATACCACGTTACAGACACCACAACCACACAGTCACAATAGTTTTAACTGAGGAGGTCATACACTCTTTTAATTTAACAGTCAAGACACTGTAAAGGCACATAACACGCAGAGGCCTGATATTTTTCCTTAAGGCCTAATACTCTACGGTTTGTTATACCCTGATGAGATGCTTAATTAGGGTATTATTAATAGCAGGTGTGCTGGAAAGGTCAAAGCATTCAGACTTAAGTTAAGGGTTCTGCACACACAATACAGATGTTTTCAAATATTCTGGCTGATGAGACCTCTGCTCAAAATGTCTGCTGTGAAAAAGTCCCGTTATGCCATTCAATCATTTCTCATAAAACGGACCTAGAAGTGTTCACACAGTATTTGCCAGTTTGCTTTTATGTATTACTTATTTATATTTTGTAAGAGTTTCTGATTACTATAGCCCCACCCAACACTGGATCTTTGAGATCAATATTAAATTAGAATTTGAAGAAAATGTAAATATGTTTTAAAGTCATATTTTTCACAGTCAAATATTTTTAAAAGGATAGTGACTGTGATATATACCGAGTGGGACATTTCTGTTACTTAGCGGAGCGGGAGTTGGAGTAGAGCCCAGCGGGGAGTGGAAGGATTTTGTGTTGAGCGAGGAGCGGCTATTTTTTTTAAAAGGTGGAGTGGAGCCTTATCTCTCGCTCCAATTTCGCTCCGGTCGCCCCACCCAGAATGCATCTTTGTACCTGTGCACACCCACACTATTTTCTTTCAGAACTATGGAGTTTAGAAAATAAACTGAGAAGAGAAGCAGCGCTACCTTGGAGAACGGTCCCTAACTGCGGGGAGAGGGCTTCCCCAGAGAATCTACCAAGCTCATGTTTTATTTGTGAATAGAAGATTACAGGTTAGGGTAGTACGACGCAGTTTTTTTGACCGCTCCGCTCACATGCTCTGACCGCTACTCATAACATTGTTTGAGTTTTAAGTGACTTTGTAACATTTAGAAGAATTAACGCATTCTTTTTCTTACAAATGAAAAGTTTAATCAACGAGAATAAAAAATACTTTTACTCATTTTAGTACACTCATACATTCATAGGTTTTGGTTGGCATTGGCTATTTTTGGAAACACATATAACGTACTGCCTACTACAACATACTCATGTAATGCATATTGCCGACTTAATGAAGGATTAAGTTTGCCATTACCAACAGATTTGTCATATTGAAGTATACCCAGGCAAGACACTCATGTCATGACTGTATAACCTGACTGACAGCTAGTATGACCCGCCCAGCGGCTTTCACATCTCTGAAAATGTTGCAGCAAATTTGCAAGCATTATTTCGATAAACTGAGCACATATTTGAAAGCAAAATAGTTCCTTTCTCGCCTTAAAATATATACAAACTTAATAAAGTGACATACTAACAGCTTTGAGCCTGGCTGAAGAGACAGTGTAAAAAGAGTATGTCCAGTAAGCTCACGTCTCCTCCTCAGAAATTATTGCTAATGTAGCATACATCTGGGTATTCCTCACGTAAGCAAAATCCACGTGCTATGCAATGTGAATGCATGAGATACTCAATTTTACATCGTACTTAGTATAAATAGCATGTTCGTATGCGATTATCAATAGTTTGTGGTGGCTAATGTTTGCAAACTTAAGCTAGATATTGCTTTGTAACTCACATTACTGAGTCAGTTCACTGACGTTATGGCTCCACTACTGCTACCTTAGTTATGCATACTCAGTCGCTTAAACAAAGACAAGCTAAAATTTAGTGAGTTCAAGACTTCCAGAGCTTGGAGGTAATTTGTCAGTGGTTTCAAAGAAACAAGTGTCTCAGTTGACGATCACTCCTCAGGTCACCAAAGGAAAATGGAGGGTGGTTAGAAACTTCCAGAAAGTTCGATGTGTTGATGGACAGCGGAGTTTGTCCTCATAGACGGAGGAAGCAGAGCTCAAACTCAGTCAACCTGCCCCCCTCCTCCATCCTAACACTGCTCCTGCCCTCTGCTCTCCTGGCATGGGATGAATGCCCTCCTGTACAGGAGAGTGAGGGGGCGATTATACCGCAGGAGTTTTGCATGCAGCCCGAGACTCCGGCCCCAACCCACCCTGGTGGCCACAAAGAGGCCCTCTGTTTCACCCCAACGCTGGACCTACACACACTCATGCACTCACTCCCATACACATACTTACATAGAGTGAGGGTTTGATTCAGGGTGTAAAAGGCTTCACTGATACACTGGTCAGGCGTGTCTTTGGCACCACTGTTGTCGGTGTTATTGCCCACCAAGAGAAAGCATAATAAAGGAGGCCCACACTGCCTGTGGTTACATGCTGTTCTGTGAAGGAGCCTGCTGCCAGCAGCTCTTTAGTGTAACCAACAATTATCAGCAGCGCAGATTAATCTGTATTATTAATATGTCTTCCATTAAAACGATTTCTTTCTTCTTCCCACAATCTGCTGCAGATGTGACCGTGCCTCCGGTCCTCACCCCACCCAGGGATGCAGGCTGCCGGACAGACTCAGCCCAGCCAGCTCTCCACCCTCCTGGAATCCCAGCGCCTGCAGGGCCTCCTCCTGATGCCCCGCTCTCCTCGAGCACCTCCTCGTCACCCACTGCCCTTCCCTCCCTCTCCCGCAGTGACCCAGGTACTGGAGGAGGAGTGGGTGGAGGGTTACAGAGCCGGAGCAACAGCTCTGAGCGCCTGCTGGAGGCCTCTAGTGGTGGATCTGAGGACTACCACGATGCTGATGGGACTCGCAGGGCCCGGGCAGTGGAGAACCAGTACTCTTTCTACTAAACACCACAGGGCAGGGTTCAGTCATGTATCGGAGGTGACATGGGACACTGTTCTGGTGATGAGAACTGTCCAAATCACTGGATCACCCACTGTTTTGTTTGTTTGTTTTTATTTCAAGGCAATTTCCTGTTTCTCTGATTTGAGAAGGGAGGTGGTGAGCAGTGTGTCCTCGCTGATAAATCCCTCAGGCTCTGCGTCCTCGCTTCAAACTCAGCTGTCAAGAATGTCAGTGAATAAAGAAACCAAAAGGCCACATGAGGAAACGGAGATTGTTAAGCTGGAGCGGAAGATGAAACATAGATGTAGAAACACAACATGGTGATATGAGTTTAGGTAGAGAAAGCAAGAGGAAGTCATCCAGCGGAGTCATATGGCTTTGATTCATCGCTTCTGACCACTTCCTGTTCGCCCATACCCACATATCCCTGGAAGCAGAGCCTGTGTCACCACCCCGCTGAAAGATTGAGAGTTTGAAATGACCCTGAAGAAACAGTCCCTCCCCTCAGAGCTCCTCAGAGCTCCTCTGAGCTCCCGGGAGCATCCCATTAATGTTTGTAAAGCTGCTTTGAGTCTGTCCCGGATATCCTCACTGTCCCTGCAGGGTTTCCCTACAAAGTCCTGCCCTGGGTCTCTGCTAACATCAGTACAGCAATCATGGGTGTGTTAGTGTTAGCTCAGAAAAGATTTTTGTTAAACGTGTACAGCCTAAAGGGTCTTAGTGCCTGACAATTACCTTGGACTTGAACGGACTGTTGCTCATAGCGACACGGAGGATGGTGTTGACATCTCGCATAATCACAGAAGCCCAAAAATCTATTGCAGGGGATTCCTTTACTGTCAGTTTCTGCTTAAAACACACTGAACATGCATATCTCTGCAAACTGTTTTGTTCTCACAGTGTTATCGACACACACACACACACACACACGCACACACACACACACACACACTGGTGGTCATATGTTGTGTTAAAAGTCAGTTTAAAATTGCTGAAACGGAAGTGAATATGGCAGGGCGGCTCCCATTTTGCTGTCATACCAGGTTATTTCTATGAGTGTGTGGTGGTGTATTAGAGTCCAAATATTTTTCAATGATCGGTGTGCTACAGTAGTGTTTCTAAAACATGGTTTTCGAGGTCCCTCCGTCTGGTGCTGGTTCTGTATCCGAGCTTATCATATCAATAACCTGTAGATTAGATATGCTGTTAATATAGGAGTTCACTTTGAAGTAATGCCTTGAAGATATAATTATACCAAATCCAGCATTTAGGCTATTGGAGGGACTGGGGACTTGTTTTTTAGAAAGGTGGCAGTATTGCGTACTGTTTGTGCGGCCTGGTGTGGACTGGAACGATACAGACAGTGTGGTAAAGGGCACTAGATGGCCATGCTTGGATGGGAAGATATGACATTGCTGCTTTGCTTTATGTTGACAGGGTAATGAGCTTTTTAAGTTAATGATCCAAAAGAAAAATACAGCTCACACAACAAAATACTCCTGTTACTGTAAGAAATAACTTCATGATCCGAGACATTCTTTATAACACAAAATATCAGTTAAAAAGAAATACTTAACCCACAAAAAAAAAACCCATAAACATTTGTATATCAATTACCCACCCAGTGTTATGTTGAATTTGTGAAGAAAACAGTTTTCCTGCCTCTATGGTGAACGAAGAATCCAAAAATGCATAAATTACAGATGAATTGAAGTAAATTGGAAGTGTTTAACAACAGCTGAACTATATCACAGCATTCATTTACAAACTCTCACACAACTTGTGCAGTGTAATCCAAGTCTCATTTGTCCTGTTGTATGCTCAGTACTCTCCAAACGCATGGATTTACGATATTACTATTTAAAAAAGGTCTACATACTAGTATCGCTTCTGGGCAAGCATGTCGATTGAACTCGACTTGTGCATTCGACTGTGCAGAGTTCAAACGCATGTGCTTACCCCAAGCTCCCAGGAAGTGCACCAGGCTTTGAAGTCAATTTTACATAGTGGCCAAAGAGTGGAATAACACTGGGTCGGTCATGTAATGCTCCGGGGCCCAACAAGACTTCCCCATAGACTTACAGTGGGAAAGAGATGTCTGTAAATCAGTGATACATAATCTGAGCATCATAACTTTGTCACAAAATGACTTGTTTCACTCTTTGGATTTGATCCATTTTGGCTGATAACATTTCAAAAGTCTAAAAGAGCCCAATGATTAAATTATTTAATCTTCATTCAAGTTAGCAGAAGCTTAACCAGAAGTGAGCCGCTCAACCAGGAGAAGTTGGTTGCTTAGCTCAGGAAAACCTGTAGTGCACTTGCTCCATTAGATGCCGTAGACCCGGGTAATTTTGCACCTGGAAGGGCAAAGTTTTTTTTGGCTTCATGCGCCACTGAACTGCTTTGATAGGAATAAACAAGGCCCCACCTCCAGCACTGTATCCAATTCTCTTTATACATCAATGGCTGTGGCATGAATAGCTACTTGTTCATGCGGGAGACTGTTTATGCAAATGTGTTTTAAATATTATGGTTTTAGCAAAATTCCACGTGTTTGGGAAGTACTGGGCGAACCACTGATAAATGAGACTTGGATTATACTGCACAAGTTGCGTGAGAGTTTGTAGACGGATGTTTTGATACAGTTTTGCTGTCGTTAAACACGCTGTCGTTAAACACGCCCTTCTTTTACTTAAATTCACCAAAAAATCTTTGCCTTTTTTTGGATTCTTTGTTCATCATGGAGGAAAACAAGAAAAGCAGTTTTCATTATGAATTCAGCGTAACAAAGGATGAGTAACTGACATACAAATGATCATTTTCTGGGTAAAGTATTCCTTTAAAGTAAAAGTTTGACATTTTGGAATGAGAAATGAGAAATCAATATTAAATTTCAAAGTTGTCCAAATGTTGTACGGATTAAACAAATCAGATATAACATGCTCATCAGTGAGCTTTAGGGGTGCTGGTAGGTGGATTTTGGACAGACTAGCTGAGGCTAGCTGTTTCTTGTCTTTGTGCTAAGCTAAATTAGCCGAACGCTAGCTGTAGTTTCACATCTACTGTATGAAAATTTGCATTTCCGAGGATATCAAAGGTATGACCTGTCTTACTCTGCCTCTCATTGGCTTATCATTGCATTCTTATCCTAACCCTTACCAGTCCCACTCCTCTTGCCTAAACCTAATCGAATAGTGGCTAGTACTAGCCAACCAGTACCAGGGAAGTAGGGCGGGTCCAGCATTTGCTATACTAGGAAATGTGCTTACTGTACAGGTATCAGAGTGCTTTTAATCTGCGCGTCCTTCTCAAAAGCATACTTACCAAAATGTCACACTTGTTTTGAAGCATTTAAGGCACAGTGAAAAGCGGGCACCTTTCAGCTACTGTATTTCAAACATATGCAAAACTTTTGTTCAGTTTGAAAAAACATATCAAGCGTCACCGTCTGTCTTTCCAAGCACGGCCATTTAACTTCGAAGGTGAAATTTCAGTTTCAGTCGAGGAGCGGACGGAGCAGTTCATGTGCCAATCTGAATCCTATTTTTGAAACATATTTATTCCTCAGCCGTTGTAAATTACATTTTTCCTATCGAGTCTTATTTATGTACAGTTGATTGATTCTTCTTGATGAAACATCCTCAGTGGACCCCGTCTGTTGCAAGAGCCCATCTCACATATCACAGATTGCTCATGCCTCCCTTTTATTTTCTTAACACTTCTTAAAAGCTAAATTTTTCTGTTGTCTGACTGAGTTTTGAAGAGTCTGTGCAATTTTGTACAAAGTGATGTACTTGACATACTACTTTATATTTCTGTGAATAAAATGTGAACAAACAATTGCACATCTGCTGCAGTTATTCTCGTTAATGTCACAATCTGGGAGTGCGGCCCGAAATGTTTGAGATCAAAGGCTCAGAGAAGTCAAGAGTTTACGTGTTACAAAAATAATCTGATGACGTACGCTATTTAAAGTGATGGAGCAGATAATTTGTCTCACTTCTATTTATTCATGTGTAGTAAATAAGAAAGTGTGGTTTTCTCTTGTTTCAGTTTATATTAAACTAAAAGAGGGTGAGCCATAATTAGGTCCCGATGCAAACACGCTTTGAGTAACGTTCACTTTCAGTTCATACATCACTATGAGATCATAGTGCAAAGTGTTTGACATGTTTTCATCACTTCAGCTAGACTGATAATTGAATCCCAGACATTTACCAGGCTTGATGTTTTTAATATGTAGCATCTTCAGGGAAATAAACAGACAGTCTGTCAGCAGCAGCAGCTCTCAGCAGGCTGAGACCTCCATAACATGCATTAATATCATCCCACACAGAGTTTAAACTCACTGAGCCCCTCAGGCCTCCGGCTCTAACTCAGAGATCATTTTCGATGTGCTCAGATGCCCTCTAGGGGTCAGAGCTGATAACGCTGCAGAAAAAAAGCAAAAGAAATGCTGTGTACTTGCAATAATGTATTTACTATAATAAGACACAGGAACATTAATCAAACTATTTTATTACAGCTGCTTAATACAGTTTTTCTTACACAAAATAATTTAACATGTGGCATCTTGTATGTACATACACCCCCCCAGAAAGGGGCATAACAGTGTAATGATTTCCTAATTATCTTAACAATTACACACTTCAAAGTCATTTTCTACATTACAGATGCAGTGTTCAGGGAAAGGCAAGGGAATTGTGCGTTGTTCAGCATGATACATATGATTTTTCCATCCTTGTGCAGAATTTGGATGAACAGAATTGAATTAGAGCTGCCAAAAAAGGTTATTTGGCTTTAGACTTGTCACTACTAACAGAGAGTGAATAAACTTTGTTCACACAGAAAACAACACAACTACTTGAACACTTGTTGATGGTAGAGTTGTTCTGATATCGACACCAGTATCTGGAATGCCTACGATACTGCCTACAGTGATGGATCAGGTATCGATCATGAGTCTATGCACCGATCTGATACCATGTTACTTATCAATACATATTGAAGTAGTTTCACATCCAAATAAAATGTCAGTTTCCAGGGAAATCAGTTCTTCCCTGCTCTAAAACAGCAGCCTACACAGCAAGTTGCGCTGTGCTAAAACTACTGTTTTAGAGAGAGAATTGATTTCTGGTAAAAAGTGTCACATTAGCAATTAGCATTAAGATGTCAAACTAGATAATTAAAAAAAGTTCTAACGCATTCATTCTCTGTATGTATTTATAAACAAATATTTCCAGTTTTACAAAGGGTTTAACCTGAGACATGCCATACAACAACGACAGCCTATCCCAGCTGACATTGGGCGAGAGGCAGGGTACACCCTGGACAGGTCGCCAGACTATCACAGGGTTGACACATAGAGACAGACAACTATTCACACTCACATTCACACCTACGGACAATTTAGAGTCACCAATTAACCTATTCCCAACCTGCATGTCTTTGGACTGTGGGAGGAAGCCGGAGTACCTGGAGAAAACCCACGCAAACTCCGCACAGAAGGGCTCCCACACCCGGATTGAACCAGGAACCCTCTTGCTGTGAGGCAGGAATAAATAATCTCACATCCTGCTGTGTGGTTTTAACATTTCCAGTTTCTACTTGACGTTATGGTGTTTTCATCATCCAGCATCCCTCTCTAGCCAAGTCTGTGTGTGTTAGGGCTGGGTATTGTTTAAAAAACAATACCAGTACAAGTCCCCTTAAAGTGATGAAGATACCAATAGACTTCATTTGATTCTTTTTTTACCTGCTTTATTCCACATACAATACGTGAATCAAAGCATTCGATTGCATAAAATGCCACCACCACTCATTTGGTGGCATCTCGGCATGCTAAACTGCCAACTCCATCAAATACACTGCGCCTGACTTCACCGCAGACTGTATGGGTTGTAGCTGCTGTGGTAATGAGCCAATCACACATTGAATCAAGTTGAAAAACGCTTGTGGTAGTTGGCTGTGAGGAAAACCACACACATTTTTTTTTCTAGATCTGGATACAGAAAGGATCGATGCAGGTATTGCTTGACCAGAGAAGTTTCCATATCACTTGGTACTGGGCTATTTCAGTCGATACCTTAAAGAAGTGATACTCAACTTACAGCCCGGGGGTCAAATCTGGCCTTCGATAAGGTCCAGATGGCCCCCCGATCAATTTCTAATTCACAATTAAAATACATTTTCTTTTTATAATATAAATACGGTGCCAGATTAGATCAGATCAGATCCCTGGACGAACCAAACTGAGCATTCCTGCCTTAAAGGTACTGAGTACCAATACCCAGCCCGAATGTGTGTAATGTTTGCTTATGCATTTTAGATCCCAGACATGAATAAATAAATAAAATGAATATGTTCAAGTTCCTCTCTGATACAGTCGGATTCTAAAGGGACACAGTACATGAATAACAAGCCTATTTAATGCTTCTAACAAATGAGACAGGCTTTGTTTACTTCTGCAGCACACTAAAAACAATCATCTTCAACTGTCTGAAACTGTGCAACACTTGCAAAACAGTCTGAGGTAGCACCCCCGCCCCCCTCCACCCCCCCTGAGAGTCATGACATGTAACCCCATGGGGGCTCGCCAGGTCGCTGCTTCTATTTCAGGACTTGTTGACACTGACAAAGAGTAAGCCTGCCATGGTCAGCAGCATCACCGCAGCCATCTCCAACATTTTCCCCTTCCTCCATATGTTGTAGTTCTCCCTCTTCTGCTCCTCCATGCGCTCCTTCCTGGCTTTCATGTCCCTCTCCCTCTGCAGCTGCTCCCCGTAGTGAGCCTGATAAAAGGCATCGAAATCAAACATGGTCCTCCCTCCAGTTTGGGAGAACTGCCTGGCTCTGTGGTGATGATGCTGCTGGTGCTGCTGTGGGGAGCCTGTGTGTCTGCTTTTGGTCTCTTTGGAGGATGGTCTCCCTGCACTTTGAACGTCTGCCCCGCTCAGAATACCATGGTCATACTTCCTCCTCAGGCTGATGTTGCCCAGCACTGTGTAGGCCTCGTTGATCTCAGAGAAGCGCTGAGTGGCCTCCTTGTTCCCTGGGTTCTTGTCAGGGTGGTAGATGAAGGACTGCTTGTAGTATGCTGTCTTGATCTGGGCCTGTGTGGCAGCGGGGGACACTCTGAGGAGGTCGTAATAGGACGTCCTGCTTCTGTATAGCAGAGGAGCATCTTTTGAGCTGCTGTCACTCCTCCAGCTGTAGCTTCTGCTTGCTGTAGATGCTCGCAGGGTGTCAGGATGTTGCTTCAGACGCCTCTGCCTCTCTGATCGCTGCTCTGCCAGAATGAAGATGACAGTGCAGAAGGCTCGCAGCTGCTTAGGGGACCTGAAGGTGTCAGGGTGGATGGAAACAGCTTCTCTGGTCCAGGGTGTCATCCTACCATGCAGCAGCTTCTCCTGGAGGAGAGGCTGCAGTCTCGCTGAGAGATACAGGGCTGCTGTATGTTGCAGGCTCTCACTGAAAAAACGGGATGAATCCAGCTCCAGAGACGTGGCACAGCGCAAAGTCCCATTTTCCTGTTGACTTTCACTTGATCTCACTCTGTAAAGTTTCTCTGGTCTGCACTGTGTTGCTGTGCTTCTTAAAACCGGCTGAACTTCACGTTGGTGACGTGTTGACTCCTCTTTTAACCGGCTGTCAGTGAAGGTACAGTTCACCAGCAGGGCCCCGGAACTCTCTCCGGCGCACACCGGTCGGCTCTGGCTGTTTCTGAGGGCGGAGAGCCGGTAAGCTCCGCTCCCCAGCCTCTGACCGACCTCTGCCATTTTACCGAGAACGGAGCCGTGAACGGGCCGGAAAACTGATGCGGCATCCGGATACGTCACACACAGAGTAGCCAATCAGAGTCAATGTTTACAGGAAGTTCTTATCACAGCCGACCAATCATATTACAGGTTTGTCATGACAAACTTTTATGACCGGCTTTTTCATTAAAAATAAATATACTATGGAAGATTTCCCAAAGAATACAATTTGATATTACCTTAACATTAAAAATGACACTGATCGATTTTTTTTAATATTATTATTTTGGGATTATACATATTTTGACGGTATATTTGGTAGTAACAGCCATGAAACTCAAGGACTAACCTCTCTAGATAAATATGTATCATATCATCACAATAATGGGTAAATATCATCAACAATCATTTATTTAAATGAATATTGTTGTGAAGAATGCAAAAAACAATATATCTACTAGGATGTGTAATACTGAATTGTTCTTAATAAAGTAATACTTCTACTACTACTACTACTACTACTACTACTGATAATAATAATAAAAGACAGGTAAGGACTCCTTTAAAATGAACAAACAAACAGACAAAAACACTTTCTTTAATTTGATGTCATCGAAGCCTTCTGGGAAAAAATATGTAGCCTATGGTTGGACACCAAAAATGTAATTGCTGATTTTGAATAAAGTGACATAATTTCTTTTTCTTTTCTTTGCAAAACAAAGAATTAGGGTAGATTTAATGTATGTACATAATGCAAAAATGTAAAGGAAGGAACATTTTCATCTTGCGAAAATTATTTTAAATGGTACTCAAGTGTAAAAATACCTCATGATTATGTAAACAGATGGCAGTAGCATATATACTGTATAATACAAAAAATGTATAATACCTCCTAATTAATTAAATCTACAACGCATGTTTTTAAAACCTTGACTATGATTTATGTATTTTATTTATTAATTTATTTTTCTTGTATCTTAATATTGCTTGGATTATTTTGTGTTTTTTTAATGTTGTTTTTTAAATGTGTATACTGGTTGTTTAAACAAATAAATAAAGAATTACCTTATGTTAAAACAATACACATTCTCGTACTGTTATTATTTACTGTATGATTGTACTGTTCACCTAGGTGCCCAGTAGGCGGCGACATAAGCGTCTGTGTTGCTTTTATAACTCCACAAAGAAGTATTTGTTACGTCGCTTGCGTGTGACGTCATCATTCTTCACATGTGGACCGTCGGCTATCACAACATTTAGCTTGTTTATGAGCTGATTTTATCAGTTAACTCTTCATCTTTAGAGACCGACACACACCGAGAGACAGCCATGTCCTCCAGCTGTCGACGGCCTGAACACTCAGCTCCTCCAGATGTGGTCAGTGACGCGGGTTATTGCAGGTTTTAGCTGCTAAGCTAGGCTAACGCTAGTGTTGTCTGTTGAAGCAGGAGCACTATGGATCTTTAAAGGTCCCCTCGGTGGCTCTTAGATTTAATATAACAGCATTTTAACAGAGAACTGAATGCATTTTTGACAGGACTAACTAACTACATCATTATTTTCAGTTTGCCCTGGTTTGCTAGTTTGTGTCTTATGTATTGAAGTCACTTGCAATGATAGCTCATGAAAGGTTACAGTAGAGTCAGCTGACAGCCAATACTGTGAGCTGTTTCATTGATGTAGTGAAGTTAATCTGATCTTCTCTCATCCCTGCAGTTCTACAATCAAGAAGAGGCGAAGAAATACTCTCAGAAGTGAGTCTGTGTCTTATTTATGCACAACTTCCTGTCACTTTGGCTGCTGTTTGTGGGGAAATTCGACTTTAGTGTGTGTTTTCCTAGAATGATCATCAGCTCAGGTGTATATTGGAAATGAAGCAGTTAAAAAAGATACACACTGTAGTTTAGGCTGCAGATAAATGCAAGACACAAACAGCTTCTGCTTCTAGTAAATGGACAGAATAAGAATAATGGAGCATCATGGATACAGTCTCTCAATCCATGATTGATTCACAGGGTTATGAGAAACTATGGCTGAAAGTCTACTAAATCCAACATCAAATCTGATGGCACACCGCCACATTTAAAGATTAAGCTTGTTTGTGTAAGAATGTCTTTCAATTGCCAGATGTCCCATATTACACTGTAACTAAAATCTGTGTGTCTATTGTTGCCTCGCAGCTCTCGGATGATTGAGATCCAAACCCAGATGTCAGAGAGAGCTGTTGAGCTCTTAAACCTGCCAGAGGGACAGCCATGCTTTCTGCTAGATGTTGGGTGAGTGAGTGACACTGGCTGTGTTTACATGCTGTATTACACTATTAACTTGATTTAGATTTATTTGTTCGAGAGGGATATTTGTTTTCACAGCCAGTACAACATGGCAGCACATAGAAACACAGATATACACACTGCCTGCCTCAGTGAGGATGATTGTTCAGAGCTGCTTTCGCAGGTGGAACAAAACTCCAGCTGAAGAGACCTCTTTTCCTTCTAAGAGTTGTGTATCTCTGACCAGATAAGAGTACAGTATAGTAATTTAAAGTGTTGGTTTAGGGACTGATCAGTGTCATTTGATATTGTGAGTGCTAGGTTTGTCATGGCTCTCAGGTTCATGTCTGATAGACTGGGTGTTTGAAGGCAGATGACTTTGGAGGCAGTGGGGTTAGAGAAAGCAATACTTTATTAATACAAAATGTATTTTTTCTTTCAAGCTTTAAGGGACAGTTAACCCCAAAACTGAAAATACATATTTTTCCTCTTACCTGTAGTGCTATTTATCCATCTAGATTGTTTTGGTGTGAGTTGCTGAGTTTGAAAAACTCAACATCAATGTCTCTTTCCAGAAATCATGACTCAGCTACTCAGGATAATCCAAAGACCTTGTTGTGAGCAGTTTCATGTAGGAACTATTTCCTGTCTACCAAACTACACCCACCAACTGTATCACTGCTCAGAGGGAAGCACTCATATACTGCTAGCTATTGTAGCACCACTAAGCTAGCTAATGTTACAGCTGAGCTAAGGAGGACACCATTAATGTTTATGTCTTGCACTGTCATGAGCCTCTCTTCCATGAGTAGATGTATGCTTCCTTCTGTGCAGTGATTCGGTTGATTGGTGTTGTTCAGTAGAAGGGAAATAGTACCTACATGATACATACATATGTACATAACTCATCATAGAATTCAGAATGGTACAGCCATCTTGTGTGTTTGTGATATGAAAGATTCAGATGACAGTCTGTCCTCTGTCTCTCAGGTGCGGCTCTGGTCTCAGTGGAGACTATCTTTCAGAGGAGGGACACTACTGGGTTGGAGTTGACATCAGCACTGCAATGCTGGGTTAGTTTGACACTTTTACATTTTCACCAGAAATGATCTGCCAGTATATCAATATTGTGTTACTGCGGGATTTTGGTTCTGTGTTAATGTGATATACTCTACATGTTGTCTTTTAAGCTAAATTAGAGTGAAATTATGACTTTCTAAAATGGTTAGAGTAAAAATAACTACCTTCACCCGCTCTGTTTTCATACTGACACAACTAAATGTGATTTCTCAAAAGCCCTCATTTCAATGATATGTATAAACATAATTAATTTCTCCTCAAATATTGTGCTAGAACTAGAATGTCTCTTTGAATCCAGAAGCTGACCAGCCAGAAGAAGAAACTTTTATAATCAGACAAAGTATTTGTGCATCCAAAGAATAAAGTTCTAGGCGTCTTGCTTGGCTTTGCATAATAACTAATTTAAAGAATACACAGTGAGGTAGAATTCTAGTAATTCCAGCAGACCCGCCGCAGCATGTTTCAGAAGCATTCCAGAAAAATAGGTGCCTTGTCGATCTTTGATGGAGCTGCAGCGCGCTGCTCTGGCACTGTGTGTGAATAATATCATGTAATTATTAGGATACATTTATTTTAAACAACTAATACACAGTCACAAATCTTTGATCCACGTTGTTAATGACTGGACTTTTAATGGTATTAACTTTGTCTGTATGCTGCAGCACAACAAAGCAGGAAATAACAACAATAAACACAAAACAGAAACCATTTAACTACATAATTTGTTCATTTACATATGGTAGAAGTGCAAACATCAAGGAAAAGTGATCAAATTGTCAACAGCTTCTAAATTACTCTGTGACGGTGTACAGTAGACGGAACAAAACCGATGAAAAAAATGAAAAATGAAAGCCAAAATGTGGCCTGCAACAGATGATACGGCTTATTTTTAGCCGATGTGATTTAAGGTTAGAGAGGTGACAGTTTAAAACAGTTAATAAAAACACACACACAACCAAACACCTGATCCCTTCCTGGCTTATGCCTGGTGGAGATGAAAAACATCACCATCATCTTTTTATGCACCGTTTAGTGTCAGAGGTTTCTGTCTTATCTCTCTGAGTGACATTTAGACTGTTGCACAAAGTATCTATATAATTTATTTTTCTTTTCTTTTTTTAAGTTTCATTATTTGATTAATTATTAACTTTAAAAGTAGATTTGGATCATGATAATGTACATTGATAAAACAGCGATAAAACAGAAATCCTCCTCGTGGGCATGAAATCTACACTATCAAAAACTGACAGTTTCTCCCTCCAAATTGACAGCTCCTCCATTTCTCCCTCCCCTCAGGTTAAGAGTCTGGGTGTCATCCTCAACAGCACACTGTCCTTCCACTCTCATATCAATAATATTACGCGGTCTGCATATTTTCATCTCCGCAACATTAATCGTCTCCGCCCTTCCCTCAGCCCCTACACCACTTCTATTCTTGTCCATAGCCTTGTCACCTCCCGCATCGACTACTGCAATTCTCTCCTCTTTGGTCTCCCTCACAAGTCCCTCCATAAGCTTCACATGGTCCAAAACTCCGCTGCTCGTATCATCACCAAAACCCCCTCATTCCACCACATCACCCCGGTCCTCCAGCAACTTCACTGGCTTCCGGTTAACTTCAGGATTCATCCTCCAGCAACTTCACTGGCTTCCGGTTAACTTCAGGATTCAGTCCAAAATTTTACACATTCACGGCCATCCATAACCTCGCCCCCCATATTTGTCTGATCTCCTCCGCATTGCCACCTCCTCCCGCTCCCTCCGATCCTCCTCCTCCATCCACCTCTCTGAGCCCTCCGCCCGCCTCAGCACCATAGGGACAACTCTGGAACTCACTCCCACCTGACATCCGCAACATTGACTTTCTTCCACTGTTTAAATCCAGACTCAAAACTCACCTGTTCAAATTAGCATACTCTCTATGATTGCACTGTACATTTATCTCTTGTGTTTTTTTTCCTGTATTGTTTCTTCTGTGTTGTTGTCTCTCCTTGTTGTTATTTATTACTTCATTTACTATTGAACAGTGACCTTGAGTGTTTTGAAAAGCGCTTTTCAAATAAAATGTATTATTATTATTATTATTAAATCATGTTTTCCCTGTGACAGATGTTGCGTTGGACAGAGAAGTAGAGGGAGACCTTTTGCTGGGCGACATGGGCCAGGGAATGCCTTTTCGACCAGGCACGTTTGACGGCTGCATCAGGTGAAGGGCAGAGCATGCTTGTGTTTAAAAAACACATATTATAAATTTTCATTTTGAATAATGTCTGACTCTGTTTTTAATTTACCTTTTTGCGTTACTCCCTGTCAGTATCTCTGCCCTACAGTGGCTCTGTAATGCCGACAAGAGGTCACATAGTCCTCCGAAGAGACTCTACACCTTCTTCAGTACTCTCTATTCCTCTCTGGTAGGGTGTTAGCTCTCTTGTTGACTTATTTAACAAAAATCAAACACCTGCATTCCATTTTCTAAGACGAAGACCTTTGCTAACTACTCCTTGCTATTTGTTTTTCAGTCAAGAGGCGCACGTGCAGTTTTCCAGCTTTATCCAGAAAACTCAGAACAGGTGAAATAACGTTATGCATTTTGCATGTAAAGCTGAAGTCTTCTCCAGATTCCTTTACTCACTGTCTGTCTTCTTCCCTCTCTAAAGCTCGAGCTAATCACGACGCAGGCCATGAAGGCAGGCTTCGGCGGAGGCATGGTGGTGGATTACCCCAACAGCAGCAAGGCCAAAAAGTCAGTACCTTTCAGATGCTGGGTTTTTATTTCAACATGTTCAGCTGCAGCCGTCTGCAGTTGATTCCCTCTTAATGGCCTGTGAAATTAGCAGCAGTGTACTTGCAACACAAGGCTAATTAGAACACGATGACATTCATATTGACTCCACTGTTTGTCACATTAGCCTCGTGATGAATTACCGCACATTAAAAACGGTCGGCCTAATTTACTCACGCACATCTTGTTTGTTTCCAGGTTCTTCCTGTGTCTGTTTGCTGGAGTCACAGGAGTCCTTCCCAAGGTAAGAAACACAGGAGCTTGTTTTTGTGGATATTTTGGATGTCTGTGTTTCATTTAAGCCTCATTATCATTACTGGGATCTCTTCTTGTTCTTTTCAGGGGTTGGGATCAGAAACGTCAGACAGAGCTGTTTCAAACCAGGTCCAGTATTCAGGACAAAGGTAAAGCTATTCACACTTGTTGTTGTCATAGTTTGATGAAACTGTTTATTTAGTTGTAAGCGGCAGAAGATGTTTGAGTCATTAGAGTTAATCTGGATTTATTGTTGTTTGGCGTCTTTTATTCAGAGCGATGAAATGTGATGAGCTGCAGCCTCAGGCCGTCTTGAGCATCAGATGAAAATTATTATGATATTTTTGTTGCTAATTTGATTTTCTTGATGTGCTTGTTGCTGAAAATTGGAATGTAAGGCATTTTTTTTAGAGAACCCTGAAAGTGTGGGATTTTAACACACATACATTATAATTGTTGGTTAATCTTTCTTGTAGATAATTGTTTGTTCCTTATTTTTCATACCTGACATTTTTGTATCTCAGCTTCTCAAATATGAGGATTTGCTGCTTTTCTTTGTCTTTTATTATTGTATACTGAATATTTTCTGGATTTTGGACTATTGGATAGATAATGCAAGTAATTTGAATATTGTGAAATTGGCCATTTTCACTTATTTTATAGACTTTTTTAGTTGCAGCCCTGCTTTACTCAGGTTAGGATACCCCC
The DNA here is from genome assembly GCF_006386435.1 of Epinephelus moara. Lineage (NCBI taxonomy): Eukaryota > Metazoa > Chordata > Actinopteri > Perciformes > Serranidae > Epinephelus > Epinephelus moara. The sequence continues at coordinate 22,928,368 of NC_065507.1, forward strand.
CATTTGCTTATTGATTTGTATACAAAGAGCCATTTTAAAGCAGGTCTTGGCCTTCAGAAGTGCAGGTTGAGTCATATCTGCTTTGATGAAGCCAAAAGACCGAGAGAAATCTCAAAAGGGTTGTTGTCCTGCCTAACTTAAAACACCATCAGGCAGCTTTTCCTCCCTTTTACATTGTGATGTTCAAGTTGCTTCCGATTACACAAAGGCTTCGTTTACATTAAAGGGATACCAAAAATGAAAATTCAGCCATTATCTACTCACCCATATGCCGATGGAGGCTCAGGTGAAGTTCTCACAACACTTAAGGAGATTCAAGGGGAGAGGAGGTAGCAACACAACTCCACCTAATGGCAGACGGCGCCCCAGATTCAAACGTCCAAAAACACATAATTGAAACCACAAAATATCTCCATACTGCTCG